>NC_077228.1:6744877-6954877 GCF_027887165.1 Monodelphis domestica | reverse complement strand
ACCTGTAACAGGAGGACATGGATGCTATTTACCTGACTTCATCTCACTGGAGGTAGTGAGGTTCCAATACACAGCAGTGTTTTGTCCCCATGAAGTGTTAGGGAACTAGGAGGAATTACTATTTGGACTGCACCTGGGCTATCTTCCAGCGAAGACTTCTTCTGTCAATACAGAGAGGCACATTCAAGTCCTAGAGGTGGCCTAGGAAACCAAGAGTGTAAGTGACTTGTCTAGGGTCACACAGCCTAGATGGATCAGAGGCAGAGCTTTCAGACTCCCAAACCAATCTTCATCATATCAATAACTCAACCAGTCAATACTGAATACACACATACTCTTTGCTAGGTGCCAGGCTAAATAATGATGAGACACCAGGAAAAAAAGGCAAAGCAGCCCCTGACCCAGAGGAGACAGAATCTGAATGCCCCAGGACATACAAGTCAAACAGGGTCTTCCAAAAGTCTTAGCACAGTTAAGTCAACAAGGCCGCCATCTTGGTCTATCAATTTTCACACTTTGTAAAACCTCTGCTGGGCTCAGGATGTACTTTTCATTTCAGCCTTCAGAATAATACAGCTTTGGGGCATATACTATAGTTTTGAAATGCTTCCATAAGAAAAATTGTAATGGAGACTAATGTGAGATTTTAAATGGTTGAGGTCTTAAACTGTAGTGATTAAAATAGTGGAAGATATAATTTGTGATATATATAAGAGAGGGTGAGTAAATTTGACTGCAGAAATATGTTTCACTACAGTGTCTTGGTTTTTAAATCAAATATAAGGTGGTCGCCAGGGAAATATTCCCAATTATTCAAATACCCAAGTCAATTGGGTTTTATAGAGATTTTAATTAATACAATTGTGGAATTAAAGAAAAGAGAGAAAGAGAGAAAAAGGAAATAAGTATGAAGGGCCTTAAGCCAACATGGCCTAGACCTGAGTCTTAAGAGAGAGAGATCAGTCAGTCAGTCTTTTAACACTCACCACAAGGTCTGTCTAAGCAAGGATTCTAGTGACACCAGGCCAGCTCACCAGAGAGAGTTCCAGCCAGAGTCCTCCTTAAAGAGCCTTCCAGCCAGAGACTGTTCCAAAGGGCCTCTCTCCAGAGCCTCCAGAGGGACAGAGTCCCCTCATAGGAGCTCCAGCAAGATCTCCTTAGAGATTGTCCTCCAAGAGCTTACCTTCTCCAGAGCCTCTCTCAAGAGATTCTTCCCAAGCGATCCTCATCAGAGATCCTCCAAAAGGATTCTTTCCTCAAGAGATTCTGCTCTTTTTTATATAGGGGTTTTTCTCCTATGTCACCTCCCCTAAGTCTTTACATCTACCAATCACTGTAGACGTTTTCCAAAGGACTGCCCATCTGAATTCATGCTAAGTCGACAAATCTCCTCAGTAAGTCTAAACCAGAAAAAGTGCTGCTGTGTCAACTAATCTCCTCAGTAAATCTGAACCAGAGAAAACACAGCTGAGTCGACTAATCTCATTAAGAGAAAACCTACCCGACCTTTTTAGGTACCTAGCATCCCATTGTATCAATTCTGAAAACCGGCATGGCTCAAAGAACTCCTTGCCTTATTATAAGCATGGGTCCAAATACTTTCATTGTTTAGCAAGGAGTTTTCTCCCCTAAAGCAGTCTTAAGTATGGGTGGAGTAGAGGTCCTCCCATAGCAAGGAGTTTTCTCATCAAAATGGGGAATGTTCCCAGTCCAATGGGGAAATTTTTAACATTCACAAGTCTGAGAAATTTCAAGGTTTATTTATACTAAACAAGTGATCAAGGTGACCAAATCTCAGAAGATATGATCTAGAATCATACCACGTTCCATGCATTAAAAAGATACTGGCTTTTTAAATTAAATTTAAAATGCATTATTCAAAATTCTCCAAACTAAATCAGCATAAAAGAAATTTAAATCATGAATTTAAATAATGCTTTAATTTATGCCATTTATACAAATGTCTCTGCCCTCAAGAAACTTATGCTCTAACATACACACAGTTGTACACATATAAGCCAATGTACACATATCAGTTGCTGATGGGTCAATGAGGAAAGATGGCCTGGGAAAGAGCAGTCACTAAATAAGGAATAGTGAGCAAAAATCAAAGAGGAGAGGAACAAGCAATGAGTGTGGGGGGAAAGGGAGTGATCTAATTTGACTGTAATCTAAGGAATGTAAAAGAAAATAGTGGGAAGTAAGGCTGGAAAGGTGAGTTCATGGAAGACCTTCAATGTCAGTTCAAGGAAGCTGTAGGCAATGGGGAACCACTGAGAGGAATATGGGACGATGATATAACAACATATTTCTGTTCTTATATGGCACTATGCACTAAGAAAAAAATCTTCTGCTAATAATTATAGGTTAATTGGCAGAAGGAAAGATTAGAGGTAGGGAGACCCCAGGTCAGTTGAAATAGCACCAAAAATTCTGATGTAACTAATATGGATTTCAGAGAAATGGCAGGGAGGAGTCTATCAGAAATAGAGGATTACTGAAGGAGCAATCAAGGCTTTATTTGCATCAGGCAAGGCAAGTCAACAAATGCTTTTTAAGTGTCTACTCTATTCAAACACTGCTAAGTCCTGGGAACCAAAGAAGACCTGGATTCTATTCTTGACTTTCCTTATTCAACAAGTCATGGGATTTTAGGGTTGGAAAGGGGACCTGTAGTTCAACCCATACCTGAAGGGAATTCTCCCTCTCACATATAGGACACATGGCCATTGAGACTCTGCTGGAAGACCTCCAAGAATGAGGAGCTCATCACATATTCAGGAAGTTCATCCCATTTGGGTGGCTCTAATTCTTAGGAATCTTATCTGACATAAGAGTTACATCTGTCTTTTTTGGGTTCTAGCCCTTCTTCTGGTTCTAACACTGGATGGGGCCAGCCGAAACTAGTCCAATTCCTCCTTTCCATGACAACCTTTTGAGTATTTGAGACTTTTTGAGTCTTCTCTTCTTTATCGTAACATTCCCAGTGCCTTCAACCTATCCCCATATGTCATGTGCCCAAGGTTCTCTTCACTCTCCTGGTCGCCCATGTCTGGAAGCTCTGTGGCGTATCAGTTTTCTTCCTGGGATGCCTAGGACACTATGTTCTGGCCAGAGTAGAGTACATACACTCCTGGAAGCTAGAACTCTCAATGCAGGCCAAGATTGCATTCACTTTGGGAGTTTCCACATGATTCTGCCATCTATGAGAAACATCAAGGAGGCCAGCTCATGTCATTGACTCCTGGAATAAATGAAGTAGAAGAAAGTGTACAGAGACTAGAAAGTTAGGAAGGAGCAGATTATGGAAGACTTTGAAAAGCCCAACAGAAGATTTAAATTTCAAGCTGGAGGTGATAGGAGATGACTGGAGTTGATTGAGTACATGATTACGGCATGATTGAGCCTACCTTGTAGAAAGAAGAATACTCTGGCAGCTCATTGGATGATGGGTGTGCTGGAGTGGGGAGAAGCTGGACACAGAGACACCAACTAGCAGGCTATTGCAGTAGTCCAGGCAGGAGGCAATAATTATTAGTCAGTCAGTGAAACATCTATTCATCATCCCCCTATGTGCCAAGAACTGTGTTATATGCTGAGGATCCAAGAGAGGCAGAAGACATATTAACTATTGATTCATTAACTAGCATCACATATTTCTTCTGTCTCCATGAGAAGGTTGGTGCCTCTACTTCCTTTCCTCTCTCTTCTTAACTCTCTGAAGTCTAGGTCCCAATAAGAGTAAAGGGGCTAGTAATTCAGAACATTAGATCTGTCTGCCATGACCTGGTCTTGCCAAAATCCTAATGGTTCTTTAGGATCGCCATTTCCTTTTCTGGATATGTGTAAACTGTAACTTTATCCATCTGTTCTAGAATGTTCTAAGGATTCAGCAGGACATTCTTTAGTTTGTTGTTTGTAAGATCTGTTCTCTTCCCAATCTCATTTCCATTTTCCACAAATGAGTATTACGGACAGTGGCTTGCCAGTGTCATCTGCCAGCTCTTTCAGTAACCAAAGATGCAGGGGTTAGTTGTAGGAACCACTGGAGTCCACCTTTTATTTGTCCTGAAATCAAGAAGGATGAGGCATAAGAGCAGTGGATTCGCAAGAAGCAGGTTGGTGTTGAACGTTCAAGGAACCCTTTGAGCCGAGGATGGAAAGCCAGCTTCCAAGTGGTCGAGCCACGGATGAGTGTCAAAGAAGTGGAGATATCCAGCGTGGTTGGTGAAAAGAGAGCCAGTGAGTGGATGGAAGGGTCTTAGAGGCAAGAGGAGCATTGGGTATGCTTTAAGGCAGAGAAGAAGAAAAGGAGACCCTTGGAGAAACCTCTTTCTCCCATTGGCAGGAGGAAGACCCTAGATCCAGGGCACAGCAGAATAGCCACGGCAAGACTCTCTCAGGAGATTCATGGCCAGAAAGCAGCTATCAGTGGAGCAAAGAAAAGATTATAAAGTGGATAAAGTCTTCCAAAAACTTCAAAGAGCAGGATTGTCACTTGGGCTGTGGTGGGGCCTCAGAGGGAATGAACTCTAATCACTGGCACTTCTATCCCACTTCTCGGTCTCTGAAGGGCTTTCTATTATCGCCTGCACTTCAGGAGCAGGATAGACAACAAAGGGCTAACGGGCAACGTGGCATCGCTGGAGATTCTCTTCCCCAGGGGGAAATGAGCACCTCATCAACAGCGAGGAACTGGAATTAGGAACCAAATTTACATCGTGTGATTAAATAGAGTTTAAATACATTCTCAGGCTAAAACCATCCTCTCGCTTTAGGTCTAAATTTAGCTTGTATTTCTGCAAGAGCTTCCCACGTGAATGCCAATAATAAGATCAAGCAGAACGTGTTCCCGAGCTTCTTACCCAGCGCGGCCCCTGGCACAGGTACTCAGGGATCCTCTGGGAACCTCGTTGAGGTGTGATGCTTTCTGTACTTTTTCTCTTGGAGATATAGACGAAGCATGAGCTAAGAAAGAGTCACAGACCTATTTAAAACCTTGGACGTAAGAGGTGAAGGACAAGCATCTAATACATCACCGACTATGTGCCAAGCATTTGGCAGGCACCATTTCATTGGTTCCCCTACTTATGATCTTCCTCAGTGGACAGATGAGGAAATGGAGGCAAACAGGGCTCAGCGAGCTGCTCAGGCTCATACAGCTAGTCAGTGTCTGAGGCAGGATTTCAACTCGGGGTTCCTGGCTCTAGCATCATCCCTGAGTCGCTGTACACTGTATGCCTGTCCACTGCCCCACCATAAAGCGGCACATTGAAGGTGACAAAAGGAATTCATCCGTTTTCTGCTGCAGAGAGCAGGGATCTCTAACACGTTGTTTTTCTGCTTTGGAAAAGAAAACAAACCTAAATTCATACGTTAAAACCACCCCAAAAAGCCAGGAGAGGGAACTGTAATAAGAATGACAAGCCCCAGCGTCTGTGCAGCATCTACTTGGAGACCTCACCGTCATTTCCCCCAGTTTCTTGGAATGACCCAAACTGAACCCCTGCAGACTTGAATCCGAATCCCAGTGCTGAAAGCTGAGCCACAGCACTGCCGGGGTGGCCCTTGGGAGCATCTTCAGTGTAGACTCACTCCTGCAAAAGGAGCTCAACGAGGCAACGTTAGACTCCATGATGGCGCAGCAGATCCCATCAGCAGAGGCTCCCAACGATGTCTCTGTTTCGTTCTCGCCAATGCAATTAAGCACACGGAGTAGAAGCCAGCCTGTTCCATTGCTGCTTCTTCCCAGTCAAGACCCAAAAGAGCCTCCGCCCAATCCAGGGCTTCTCGCTTCTGTGCCAGGTGGAGGATGCCAGGCCGGGGGCAGACTCTGGGACTCTGGTGCCAGGCAGCCCTCGTTTTCTGTGTGCTCTGGAGAAGTAATTCGTAAATAAGAAATCATTGTGGAACAAGAAATTCCAGCCATGGGCAAAGATCTTTGACAGAGGAAAAAGGAGAGAAAAGGATGCGCCCCTGGGAGTTTGGGGGTTACTTTGAAGCTGTTTGCTGCTTACCAGGGATCTCAACCGCCTGTCATGGGTCGATGGGAATTGGCGGGCTCGTGCATTCTGCCATCTCCAAGTTCTTTTGAGTCTGGCAGGCTCTCCTTGATACTCTACTCTCCTTAGGTTCTTGAGACACTGCCCTCTCCTCCTCCCCCTCCTGCAGGTCTGGCCATTCTCCCTCAGTTTCCTTGGCTGGATCTTCACAGAGGCCATGCCCACTAAGAGCAAGTGTTCCCCATTGCTTTGTCCTGGGTGCTCTTCTTCTCCCTTTCCATGCTACTTGATTTGGTGATTTCATCACTTCCCAGAGATTCAATGATCAGCTCCATGTTGATGATGACTAAATCTGGTAATCCAGCCCTAACCTTTCTTTGGCTTCCAGTCTCCCATGCCAGCTGTCTCATGGGCGTTTCAAACTCAATAGATTTCGCTTATCCAAAACGGAATCCATTATCGTTCTTTTTTCTCTTGTTTTATTCCCAATTTGCCTACAGAAACATTTATCCTTTTTCAGATATTCTGTCTCCCAAATTCTTTCCTTCCCTAAGGCTGTAAACAATATGGTGTCATCCATGTGCTATCATGCCACAGTATTTCCATATTCATCATGTTGTGAAAGAAGACGCAAATTACACATTCAGGGGGAAAAGCTCATGAAGGAAATAAAGTGAGGCGGTTCCTGCTTCAATCTGCATTCAGACTCCCCCGGTTCTTTCTAGGAAGCGATAGCCTTTCTCATCCTGAGTCTTTGGGGCTCTCCCAGATCACTGTAATGCATCATTAAACATTTGTGAAGATTGGATTTAGCTATCTCCTGATTGTAACAATGAAGGTCCTTAGCTCTTCCTTTATAGTGAAGCTAGAATTGTAAGCTACAATCCATTTTTAGATTTAACTACAAAAAGGTGTTAAGTAACTACAAAAGGTGAATTAACCACAAAAAGGTGTAACTGTGCACAATTTCCTCCTGGTTCTGGTCACTTCACATTGCATCAGTTCATATAAGTCTTTCCAGGATTTTTGTGATCATCCCGTTCATCATCTCTTATGGAACAATAGTCATCCATTACATCCATATACCACAGCTTGTTCAGCCATTCCCCAAGGGATGGACATCCTCTCAGGTTCCACTTCTGTGCCACCCCACAAAGAGCTGCTAGAAATATTTTTGTACAAGTAGGTCTTTTCCCCTCTCTTTCATCTCTTGGGATACAGACCTAGTAGTGGTATTGCTGGATTAAAGGGTAGACACAGTTTGATGGCATTTTGGACAGGGTTCCAAATTGCTCTCCAGAATGGTTGGCTCAGTTCACAACTCCACGAACAGTGTATTAGTGTCCCAATTTTCCCACATCCTCTCCAATATTTATCATTTTACTTTTTTGTCATAATCAACAATCTCATAGGTATAAAGTGGTAACTCTGAGTTATTTTAATTGACTTTTCTCTAATTAATAATGATTTGATCATTTTTCACATGACTAAAGATAGTTTTATTTATTTTTATTTTTAAACCCTTACCTTCTGTCCTAGAATCAATACTGTGTATTGGTTCCAAGGCAGAAGAATGGTAAGGGCTAAGCAACTGAGGTTAAGTGACTTGCCCAGGGTCACACAGCTAGGAAGTGTCTGAGGTCAGATTTGAACCCAGGACCTCCTGTCTCTGGGCCTGGCTCTCCATCCACTGTACCACCCAACTGCCCCCCTAAAGATAATTTTAATTTCTTCATCTGAGAACTGCCTCATATTCTTTGACTTGTATTCTTATAAATTGAGAAATGAGAACTATGTAAGAGACACTGGCTATTAATTTTTTCCTCAGTCTGATGTTTTCCTTCTAATTCTTGGTTGCCCTGGTTTTATTTTTTAAAACACCTATGTAATTTAAAAACAACTATGTAATTTAAAGTGATGAAGTTACCTATTTTACATCTCATAATTTCTTTGTGTCTGGTTTGATCATAATTTTTTTCCTTTTTCCATACATCTGACAGGTAGATTATTCTGTGCTTCCCCCAACTTGCATATGGTGTATAGTATGAGATGGTGGTCTATGAACTGCTGATCTTTCCTCAAAAACTCCCTCTTCTTTCTCACTTCCCTTTCTTACTTCTTGTCAAGGGCACCACCAGCCTTCTGGTTGCCCAACTCTCCCTCTAGGTCTCATCTTTGACACCTTCCTGTCTCACACCCTCCATGTCCAATCAATTGCAAAGCTCCATTGAGTCTACTGTTGCCACATCTCTGCTCTACTCCAATACTGCTACCACAGATCTGGGCCCCCAACAACCCCTGCCTCTATTATTGCAATAGCTTGCCCATAGGTCTCCCAGGCTCAAGTCTTTCCACTACTCTAGGCGATGCCCAATTCAACAGTCTAATGGATCTTCTTCAAGTGTAGATTTGGCCACATCCCTCCCCCCCCCCCATTCAGTAAATTCAAATGGTTCCCTCTTAGCTCTGGGATGAAACATAAAAATCACTTTTTGGCAGTAGAGCCCCATAATCAGGCTCCTTCCTCTTCTTCTCTATTATCCTTCCCCCCAAGTCTTCACTTTCTACTGTTTGATCCAGTGACACCAGCCTCCTGGACATTCTTCACCTAAAACACCCAACTCTATGGACTTTCACCCACTGCCCTCCATGCCTAGAAGTTTTTCTCTTCTCATATCCACTTCTTGGCTTCCTTGGCTTCCATCACATCCCAACTAAGCTCCCGCCTTCTTTAGGAAGCTTTTCCTGATCCCCCTTAATACCAAGGCTTTCCCCAGTTTATCTCCTATGTGCCTTGGTGGTAAATAGCTGTTTACATGTCATCTCCCTTGTTAGGCTGTGATGAGTCTTTTGAAAGAGAAGCCTGGGATTTGTTTTTTGGCCTTTCTCTGATTCCCTGGCTGGCATCTAGCAGACACAGTAAATTCTAGTTGATTGGAATATCGAAATAAAAGATTGATTTATGTCAGCTATTAGACAATAAACTCTACGAAGGTAGAAATATGGCTTATCTACACTTTGCCTAGTACTCTGTTCCTTGGAGTGAAGGCCCTTAGAAGAACATTTTTAAATTGAATTTTATCTCATCAACTTAATTAGTAAGAAGTGAAATTCATTGAATATTAGGCCTTTTAAATATGATGCAGAATTATTTACCAAATTTTCCTTTCAGAAACTCACATTTAATCCATTTAGTTTCTTTCAGTAGAGCAAATGGACCGGTATCAAAGCAATATTCTCTCAAAACTGTCACTGAAAAGATTTTGTCACCAGTTTCATGTTTTATGGAAGCAAAGAAAAGAGAGAGACCCTTTCCATGACGTCCCCATGAGAGTGAAAATAGAGTTCTCAGCAAACCACACACCTCTGGTCAGGTCACAGTAAACCAGTTGGCTCAACTCTCCAAACCACATCTCCATCTTTGAGAGAAAAATGGCTGCACCCCAATTGCTTCTTAGCATGACTAAGGGCAAGATGTTTGAGCACAAGAATCCAATGGCCAAGGCCCACTCTATTATTGGCTTTCTACAGTTTCCCTGGGTATTCTCATGCCATCGTTGCTTGTTTCTTACATTAAATAAATGTCCTTGGGAAAGCACAGTTGGAAGTTTATTTCATTCTAAACCATCCTTTTCTTATTTCTAAGGTTTCTTCTTCCATATTTGTTTCTCAGTATTATCCTACTGGTTGAGGGGCTTGATGTTCCCCTTGACCACCAGGTTTTAATTTGCCAGATATATAGAACTCATTAAGTTTCCAGCCTTATCCAATACCACTGGTGATGTGTTGTTGTTTTGATAGGAGAATGCCAAAGGCAGTCTAATATTCGAAAAGAGTAGTTATGAGAAATATTCATCATATTTAATGAACCTCAAAAGAAGGTAAAAGTGCAATAACAAAAGTTCGGTCTATCCAAAACCAACTCAGCCAGCCCCAAAGTGACAAATGCAAGCAATTACCTTGTTCTTTAAGGTTGTGCAAGGCCAATCACTAACTTAACTGATTTCTTTAATCAAAATAAATCTCTTTTTAAGCTTAATTGATCAAGGTTTTGTCTACAAACAAAATGGCAAGTTTTGACTTTTGGACAGTGAAGTCCTGAGGGTCAAATAATATTGTTTTTTTCTCTATAATTTCCATGTCAGTGAGATCCAGTATGGTCAGTCTTTATGGGACCTACCTCACTATAGACTGATGACAAAAGCCATCCCCTATGAAATAGCCGATAAGAATAGCTCCTGTTCCTTCACATTGTGGCCAAAAAGAAGAAAAATGATATTTAGTGTCATCTGGTCACAGCCCAGTAGCCATGACTGTCAACAAACCTGGATGAAGCCAAAGTCCGTAGTCTATAAATCCCAAAGTCAGAACCTGAATCCATTTTACAGCTGCCTTATGTAGGAAAACTAGACAGGCATCAAGATAGGCAGCCCAGATGAAAGATTGGCCACCATGATGAATCATGTCTCGTCAATATGGCCCAAAGTGGGGTCTTCAAAGCTCCTCACCATTCCTCCAGCCAGCAGACAGGCCACTGCTTTTTGTTTGAATCTGCCATATGTATGTGGGCACAGAGAAATCATCTCAGCTGTGCTATTGGTTTTTAAACCAGATGGGATGTACTTGGGAGTATCATGAAGCAATCACTTACATTGCTGAGTATTTGTACATCTTCATCTCTGAGTGAATATCTCATGGTTGGCTTAAAAAAATAAGGTTCTTAATGATAGAAAATCTTGTTGCTTCTTAGACCTACAAGAGAAATAATGATGATCAGCAACTTACATAATATTTGGGATTGATCATGCTGTTTCCTTTGTGTTTTACAGGCAAATGGACACAGTTTTGTGCATATGGAACATGAGAAGGCGGTATTACTCCTGAAGAGTTTCCAGAACACAGTAGACCTAGTTATTCAGCGTGAGCTTACTGTCTAAATATTTTTTATAAATAGTGAAGATTCGTCAAATCAGACCTAATGTTCAAAGATAAATTTATACATAGGAAAACATTTTTGCCAATTGCTGGACCAATGGCAAACATTAGTGCCAAATGTATAATACTGTATGTCAGTACTGATCATCCTTAAAAATGTTAACTATATAAATATGATGTTCACGTGGTTATGTATTAGTTTTCATTGTCAGCCTCTGGCTGTGCATTGGTGCGGGTTTTTTTTTTTGTTTTGTTTTGTTTTGTTCTATTTTCTTTTCTTTTCTTTTTTATCTAATTAGTTTCTTCTCAAAGTGGATTTCCTATAATTTCAGAGCACGGAAGCACACACAAGCTCTTTAAGAATTCCGCTCTCCATCAGAAACACTGCCTCAAAATTGTATATGCCTTTCTATAGAAAATACAGATATAAAAATTGTAATTCCCATAAAATATTTCTAGCACAAGTTATATGTTGGCATATATTCAAAAAGAATATAGATAAAATGATATTTTCATAAACTAAACACCTCGGATTGAGAAAGAAAATATATCTTAAAATAAGACTTTACTATGTTGAATCTTTTTCAATAAAATACATGATAATGCCTTATGAAAGTAACTGTACATATGGTATACAGTGTTTATATTTGGTTCCATATTCATTGCTAAATTCTCACCGTACAGAGTGAAATATTTCATAAATTAGCCTTTCACCTCTGGGACCTGAATATAAATAGTCAGTACAAAATTAATTAACTTGCTCAATGCCTTCAGCTGATTACGATACGTGCAAAGTTGGGAAATGGACAAAAGACCCTTGTTGGGAACCATGTTTCTCCCCCATTATAAGCAGTGAGTGATGGGTGGCAGGAAAGTTGTTTTATTTTTTTTTTCAGGTTTCTCTTGATTATAACCAGTAGCCCCTGTGATTCATTTTGCTGTTGATGTGGAATTTCCTCGCGTGTTGCATCAGCTGACTTGCTGCTTTTCAGTCATTTCCATGAGCTTTGGGGATTGATAAGCTTGATCACTGAGAAGGACTGTTAGCAGAGATCCATTGGTGGGAGCTCTATTGGAACTCTAGTATTAAATATAAACTTCCGATGTGTTATCCCAGAGCTGTGGTCTGCTGTAAAATCAATCTCAGTGCTTGCCTTTGTGAGCAGGACTAGAGACAATCCCAAATTCAACCCAAGTGCTGCTAGTCCACGTATTTAAGCTTTTTTCATTTTTTTCCTCTGGAAGTAATGGTAAGGAACATTGAACATTGGCGTTCCCTTACCATTGGAAAGAGAGATGGGCAGGCCAATTGGGGAGTTTGGGGATTTTTAAAATTATAGACATTTTGTAGTACAAGTGATGGGAAAACTATCCATTTTATAATCCTTTTTAATATTTCTTTGTGTTTTTACTCATCCACTTATTGAAGATGTTTGAAATTACAAGACAAGTTCACAGAGCTTGCAATGTTCATTCCCTTCCTGTGTCAGCATGGCTCCCTAGGAGCAGCCCAAGACCCCCATTTCCTTTTCAAGCTGCTGTATCCTGCAGAGTGTGTACATTCTCACAGGAGCAGTGCATCTTGATGTCACCACAGCTCTGAGGACGCTCTTTGTAAATGAACTGTTTTCCTAAGTCCAATGAGAATATGTATTTTTGTAGGGTCTATTAAAATAAGTGACTCTCCCAAGAGCTGAAATGGTGTTTCTTGGCAAGAGAAGCTGTCATCTGGGCTACATGGAAGGAGCCACTTGTAGACTGGTCCTCCCGCAGTGGTAAAGAGGCATACGCCCTTTGTGGTCTATGCCCTGAGGTGTGTGCCATTGCTCAGTGTCATGGAGTGTATAGGGTTAGCAGGGACCACGAAATTAAGATGGCAGCCTGCTGGAGTCGTTTCCCATGAGGAACCAACTCTATCTGCATCACAGCCAAGTGGCAGGTTCTGATGCGCTATGCCCTCCAGAGCTTCATTTTCTTTGCTAAATACTCACACCTTGACCCCTACAACCAAAGAAAATGAGCTGTCATGATTTTGTGGAATCTCTATAACCATGCTATTGGGGATCCATGTTGAACTCATAGAATCTCTTCTACCAAAAACCAAACTCACAAATATAGCCTATCTAACAGAGATTGAGAAAGGTGGAACAGAGGACAGGGTTAGAAAGGGACCTTCTGGCCTTCTCTCTCCCGTGGCCCAATGGAGCTTCTCATAAATATCACTGGCAGATACCACCACCGGTCTCAGGACTGCAGGAAGGCTTTTGAAGACCTCAAAGGGCTTCCTGTTTGGTACTTGCCAGCACTGTGGAATTCTGGTTGACATCTCTACTGTTGCTAGTATACCAACATTCAAGGCTTTGGCCAGTGCCTTGAGTCAGCCTTCTGTGTTTAAGGTAGGAAGAAGAAAAATGGAAACATTCCCCCAATGGAAAATCATTTACCAAGCTTGTACGTACTTCATTGCATGGGTTCTCAGTGAGCATTGCACAGAGAAGGGCAGCCAATGAGGAGAAAGGAGTCACAAAGGTGTTTCAGTTTGGTTTGGCAAAGGCGATTCCGAAGTTGAGAGGAATTGGGTTGACCACATAGGTGGACGCCACCAATGAGGTGATGCACCGATGATTCAGTACTTACTTTTTCAGTGAGTAACAGATTGCAATACCTGGTAAACAGCCTTGAAAACTAGCTCTGGAACATACAAGATCCCAAACTAGACAAATCAGGGAGGGCCATAGGAATACTGAGGAAGCCGGTGGATTCTCCCTCTCTGCAGTTGGTTTCATTAGAATCCAGGCTCCTGGAGAAGCTCTGACAATATCTAGTAAGTTCAGGAGCGATAGAGGCTAGAGTCAGGTATGGGAAAGATAAGGAAGGACAAGAGAAACATGGGTATAGGGGGGTCGGGTTCAGGTTGACTTAACAGGCCTTTAAAAGTCTAACAAGTGTTTGGAACGGTGTACAAGGCTTATAAAGGACATTTTAATTTTTAAAAATCATAGGCCAGGGGGCAGCTGGGTAGCTCAGTGGATTGAGAGCCAGGCCTAGAGATGGGAGGTCCTGGGTTTAAATCTGACCTCAGACACTTCCCAGCTGTGTGACCCTGGGCAAGTCACTTGACCCCCATTGCCTAGCCCTTACCACTCTTCTGCCTTGGAGCCAATACACAGTATTGGCTCCAAGACAGAAGGTAAGGTATTTAAAAAAAAATCATAGTCCAGACCATCTGTTTATGTGCTGATCACATCTCACTTGGCCATCTTAGTCAGCTGGTCTAAAGCAATTTTGAGGCATATAGAGATGCACACTTACGTCCATCTGTCCATACAGCTACTGCTCTCACACCACTGGCCCTCTTAGGCACCCCTCTCACCTGTACTTCATTGGACTTTTTAAAAATGCATTATTGCCCTCAAAATTCATCTCAGGGGAGATGTTGAAGATGGAGGCCTCATAACATCAATGAATGTGGTGATTCCTGTGCCCCGGCCCGAAGCTCTACTCCTCCAGAAAGAAAGATAACTTTAGCAGGAGGCAGGCAAGATGCTCCAAGTTCAGTCCAAGCACTGACCTGTTTGCAGTGACATTTGGCTTCATCCCTGCTGCTGCCATCAGTAAGAGAGAACAGAGAAAGTGCTTGCTGGGAAACATGGAAGAGAGCACCATCCCCCCTTGGGCAGCACTTTGGGCCATGACTCCTTCATGTGCTTTTGCTGTGATATTGGGTGTTATGGTGTCCTGCCCTTGTGGCTTAATCCCCTTCCAGACTGTAAGCTCCCTAAGGGCAAGGACTGTGTTTTATTTCCATTTTTTGTCAAGAAGCATTTATTAAGTATTTGCTATGGTCCAGAAGCTGGGGATCCAAGGAAGAGTAAACATGGTGGCCTTGCCCTCAAGGAGCTCCCAGTCTAAGTGCACGAATTTAGGGTTAGAGTTAGCTTTTGCTCTAGATGGAGGCGCTAGAAAGTCACTGGAGGGAAGGGTTTCATGGGAAGGGAGACGAGTTGGGAAAGGCCCCTTGCAGAAGAATCCAAGGACGCCAGAAGGCAAAGTGAAGGAGGGAGAACATTCCAGAAATGGAGGGCAGCCAGGGAAAACCAAGAATTGGGAGGTGGAGTGTCTTGTATGAGAAAAAGCCAAGGAGCCGCTATCCCGGGGTCCCAGAGCATGTGGAGAGAAGGGGCAACACTGAGAAGGCTTTAAAAGCGAAATGGGGCGGTTTTAGGTAATCCTGGAAGTTTACTCCAGGAAAGCACTGGCATGGACTGAGTGGAGGGGGCAGTGGCAAGGATCGTTTCAGGAGTGGATCATGATTGTAATTGATAGCTGCCCCCAGAGTTCTCCTGGCTGACCTAAAATTTTGCGAAGAATTTACCTTCGAGGCTCTGCCTTGGTGATGAGTCCTAGAAGTTTTTCTGTCCTTTGCTAACCAAATGTCCCAGCTATATATTAAGAGGCAGCCATGCTTTGCCTACATTTACTGAAACTCATGGACAGAATTACCTTGGGGTAGACCTAAGCCTTTGTCTAGGAAGCTACTTGTATACAGTTGGTGCCTAGCTCAGGAATCAGTCTCTCCGTGCTCTCCTGTGGCAAAGAAATGGGACATTCACGATTTGTTGAATTAGCCCTCTCGAAGGAGCCCCAACTTCCAGTTGGAGATGTGATTTAGGGGGGGGGAGGCAGCTAGAAAACCATGTTCTACGTGTGGATGGCCCCACACGGGCCTCCCCAACTGTGCCTCTGAGAAGCGTGCCACGCTGTGGCTTGAGATGACAGCTCTGAAATGAGAAGGGGGCTTCCCTCGGGCCACTTCTGTTAGAGCAAGGGTATTCCTGCCCCTCCTCCCCCCCCCCCCCCCCCCCCCGCGTTGGGGGACTTTCCAAAGATTCCCAGCTGACTGCTAGGACACCAGACTGCCACTCAGGCTATGGCGCGCGTTTTCTGCAACCGCGTAGTAGGCGACAGTGTTTTTGAAAGCTTGAAGAGTGCCGGAGAGAACCTTAGGAAGACGGCGTCACTATGCAGTGTGTACGTGGTTCCCTCGCAAATGTTTTTGCGTGTTTTAGGAAAGGAGTCAATTTCAGGGAAAGGGTACATTTGGAACGGAGCTCGATTTCTGGTAGAAGTCCGAGAAAGTAGGCCAGACTTGGGTCCGCCTTAGCACGAATCCAGTTCCCATCGTAACACTGGGGAAAATTCTGCTGGAGACCCTGGCGTAGAGGAGCTTCTTGGCCAAGAGAACAGTCGCTGGTTCCACATTTAGGGTGCGTTTCTCTTTTCCGCTTTGGAAGTACAGCCCGATGGGACCCTCAGATCATCCACTTAGTGATAGCTCCTTGAGGGCCCAGCGAGCCCGAGTATAGACCCTCGGTCCTGGCTCTGCCAAGATGGATGGCATCTCTGATGCTGTCTACATCTTCACAAGCTCCAGCCTGCCTTGAGCTCATTGCCTTATTCTGATAGTGGTGGTGATGCAATCGTCATCGATTAGGAAATCAGCACCGCATTTGTGGGGGCTGTTGGGTTTCCTTTTGTTTTGTCTTCTCTGCAAGGAGTTGTAGGTGGTTTAAGCCTGAACCAGGGGGAAAGTCCTTCTTCCTCCCCTCCGCCCTGCCCATTAGATCTTAGAGCACATTAGAGCACAAATTAGTGACCCTTAGATCACAACTGTACTTTGTTTTGAACTTAGTGCCATCATGGCTAGACTCCCATCCTGTGAATGAGGAAGACCCAAATTCAAATGCTGCCTCTAATATTCCCCAGCCTGTGTTTGGAAGCAAGTCATGTAACCCCTCAGAGCCTGGGGTAGTTTCCTGGGGTTTATCCCCAAAGCCAAGAGCACTGGGAATATGGTGGAAGGAGCTGTCCAAGCTGAAGAAATCTGATTCTCACAGACAAATTGAATTGTGTTCAAGCAATACATTTGACCATCCCTTCTTGGATTTGGAAGAATTTCCTTCCATAAATACTTAGACTTATCTTGTGACTATATTTGCATAAAAAGTATCCATAAACATTTGTACCTTAATAGCAATGATAGTAACCACAACTAGCATTTATCTAGATAGCACTTTAGCATTTGCAAAGCACTTTACAAACATTCTCTGATCTCATCCCACAACCACCTTGGGAGATAAATTCTATTATTATGCCTATTTTACAGTTGAGGAAACTGAGGCAAACAAATAGAAAGATAAATGATTTGCCTGGGGCCATCCAGCTGCTAAATATTTAAAGCCAGATTTGAACTTAAATCAATCTGACTGCAGATTGATTCTCTATCCTGCACCATCTAGCTACCAAAAAAACATACAAAAATATAGTTTAATAAAAACATGATAAAGATATATGACAGATTTATTAATATTCATCTGAAACTTGCCCCAACCATATTCTTTTTTCAGGGAAACAATTGTCTAAATTCCAATTCATTACAATTTTCCTTCCTTCCTTTATTCCTTTTTCTTCCTACCTCCCTTCCTCCTTATCTTCCTTCCATACATCCTTTTGTCTTCCTTTCATTCATTCTTTTTTCTTTTACCATTTTCCATTCTTTTCACCATTTTCCTCTTCTCCTTTTCTTCCTTCCCTCCTTCCTGTTCCCTCCATCCTTCTTCCATTCATCCTTTTCTCCTTTCCTTCCATCTCTTCTCCTTTTTTCTTCCCACCTTTGAAATTCATCCTTTTCTTCTTTACTTCTGTTCCTCCCTCCTTCCTTTCTTCCTTCCTCTTTGCTTTGTCCTTCTTTTACAATGTGTATGCCTATTGTGCTACACATGCTGTGAGGGACACAAAAATAAATGAGACTGTCCCTGACTTTACAATCTAGTAATTTCCCATCAAATAGGGGACATAAGGCATACACATATTCTAATATGGGGAATATATGAGGTAACCCGAAGCTCCTTTTCTTGACCCAAGTCCACATCATTCTGATAGGACTAGCATTTCTAAGATTATTTTTTTTCTGGTCAAATCTCTCTAGGTTTGGACATGGGTCACCATAGACAATTCTTGGTCTCCATGTCCTCTTGGAGAACAAGCTAATTCTGGACATACCCTAAGAGTTAGGCCACTGCTTGATGGGGATGGGGGAGTCCCTGATGATTTTGGTCCTAATGAAAATAGATCCAAACTCCCTAAAGCCCCTGGGCTGACACTGTCTTAGAATCGAAATAGGGGTCAGAAACTGTCCTGTTGACACTCATTTCAAAGTGAAATGTGAAGAGATGCATTCTTCTCACTCCAGCACAAAGTCTGGCTGCCCCTTGTCTGATGTGAAAACAAAGATGGATGCCAGCACTTGCAAGGCCCTGAGGAGTTTGAAGGGAGGTAGTTCTTACAGATGAATGTCCCAGAAACATTCCCCAAGATCAATGACTCCTAGAGGAGAAAGACCCTAGTGTTGCCCAGTTCCATTCTTCTTCCATTCATCCTTCCTTCTTTCTTTGTTCCCCACTCAAGGATGTCATGAGTTGAATAGTCTTTCCAAGGACTGCGTTTGGCAGGTTGGGGTGCTTCCCTTGGGCTCCCTTACCATCACACATCGTCATTCTATGATGGCTTGGTAACTCTTCTTCCCCTTCTGTTTGCAAACACCATTGTATCTAAATCATATAGAACTATCTAGGAGACTCCTCCAAGGTCCTGGCCCTGGGATTGAGTCTTGGCTTTCGATAATCTCACACTGTGGACCACAGACATTTTCAACAGTCAGGACCTCCCAGAGGGACTCTTTTCTAATTTATTCACAAGCCCAAATGAAAACTGTTTCCCTTCTGATATTTGGCCTCCCTCTCACTTACAGATTTCTCCAGGGATCCTCAAGTTTTTTTTCCGAGCTGGAATTAGGGCAGATAATATAATTTGTACCTACTCCAGCACAAATGTCTGAATAAATAATCTTGGCAGTTTCTCATTGGGGAACAATAGTATTTTTAATTAGTTCTAGTTAATCCATCTATTGTGTTTAACTTCTTGTTCCTGGGTTTTAAGAAAATAAATGCTTGATCATGCCACCGCCACCGTAGGGAAGGTGAGGGCTTTGCCCCTTAAATCTCTGCTTGGTCTTCACTACATCTATTCACTGGGTTCCTTTAGATTTCATTGGTATCTGAAAAGTAGCTGAGCCTCAGTTAATTAAAACAAGTCTTTGTTAACTATTTTCTAAGTACAAAGCACCACAGACTGATTCAGTTCAATGAGCCCCTACTATGTGCCAGGCACCAACTTTCTGACAAGGAATTCCCTCCCTCTGCTTTTTTTTAAAGAAATAGAAGGGCCAAGGGCTTTTCAACCTATTTTCCCTTCAAGCTCATTTCAATACATACTTTAATTCAAACTATCATTTCCTGTGACTGCTTTTACCAAGTATACACAAGCTCTAATCTCTGCAAAATAAGTGCTTTGGGAGGTGATTTGGGGCAGCGCGTGGGGCACAGTCCGCTTGGGCATGACTTCGCTAACAGAGCTAGCAAATCCCACATTGTATGTTCTTTTAGTCAAGAGTCAAGATGATGTGCAGCCACATGAAGGGCCTGAAATCTTGGGGGACACCAGATACTCAGAAATGGCTTCTTTGAAGCCCCTCGGAGACGCAGAGTCAGCATGTGACCCGTTCACTTAAAGCCAGAAAGGAAACGTCTTATCTACTACCAAGAATGTTTTCCCCTTCAACACGCACAGCCCAAGGTCCACCACGTGATAGCTGGACAGTCACAGGATTCAGCACCCTGAACAGCGCAGGGCAGGGCAGGGCAGGGCAGGGCAGGGCATCTACTTGCTTGTTCCTGTCTGCCTAGAGAGAATTCTTGACCTCAAGTTCAAGGCTTAGCTTATGGGCCATGATCACCTTGATCCACTTTCCTTACTATGACTCAGTAAGAGCTGCCATATTGTTCTAATTGGGTATCCAAGCAAACTGCCCCCAGAGCTGGATATGTTTAGATGTTTATTATAGCAAATCTAATTTTCATTTTCCACTATGGCAGCTATCTTGTTCTAGTTCCCCATCTTCTTCCCTGGTCCTACAGGAGGACTTGCTAACTTTCCGACCAATGGACTGCTGGGTGGTGCTTTCTCTGAAAGCTCCTGTTGAATTAGAAACAGACTTCTTTCCTTCCCATTTGGAATGAAGATGTTTATGGGACTCATTTCCCCTCTAGGGTTGGGGGGGGGGCGGTTTGCTCTTTTGGAAACCAAGGCATGGCCTTTGTCGTTATTGTCATTCTTGTTGCTATTGAATGAAGGGATGGCTTCTGAGATTTTCTGAGAACTGGCGAGATTCTGTGGGATTGTCATTTTTCATTCATTGTCAGACAGTCTGGTAGAGAGGCAGAGGAATGTCCAGCAGGTGGAAACAAGTGGAAACAGTGAAGAAGCATTCATTCAACAGCATTTAATGTAGAGCAGCTGCTTTGTCAGGTCCTGGGGTTACAAAAAGCCAAATCCCTTTCTTTGAGGAAGCTGCATTCTGGTGGGGGTGAAAGAATGGGGTAGGGTGGGGATGTGAAGGACAACTCATACATAGAAAATTAAATATAGAGATACAAAGTAATTTCCAGAAAGAATTTCCAGCCCAAAGAGGAGAGGCCCAGAGGAATTCAGGAAGGCTTCCTGGAGGAGGGAGCATGGATGCTGAGCTTTGACAGGAATTCTAGAAATACAAAGTAAGGAAAGATTCCATTTAAAACATGAGGGGCAGCCTGTGCGATAGCCCAGTGATGGATGATGGAATTTCACACAGGGCACACAGTAACAGGTCAGTTTGGCAAGAAGACAAAGTGTGTGTGTGTGTGGGGGGGGAGTTGAATTGTGAGGAATCAGCCTTGAAGGGGGTGGTCAGAGCCAGCCTGTGAAGATCTTAAAAGGCCAAACTTAAGAGTTGGTATTTTATCCTCATCTATAAAAATGGAATTAATAGTCACCGTAGCACCCATTTCACAGGGTCTTTGGGGATGAATGAGGTGATAGCATGTGACCTTTTGTACCAGATAAGTGTTCCCTAGAGCCCAGAGGGGGCTGCAGGAGCTTGGGGAACAGGGGAGGGACAGGATCAGACCAAGGCTTCAGGAAGATCGCTTTGGCAGATTGTAGACATCGGATTAGAGTGGGCCAGGACCTAAAGCAGGGATTCCAATTGGAAGGTTGTTGCAAGTGTCCTGGCAAGCAGCGCTAAGGGTCTAATGGAAGGAAATACCCCAGGAGAGAAGAGAAGGGGCCAGCTCAGAGAGTTTGCTATGCAATGCCCTGCAAGGCCAATTCCTGGAGGACTTCCTACTGGGCTCGGCCTGACGTTGACTTCTAACAATAGCCAATCCCTGCCCCAAACGCAAACCTTTCCCGACTTGGATTAACCTGGTCACCCCGAGCTCCTTCTTCTCTCCAGGCCTTCAGCCTAAGCCCTCTCCCCAACTCTTACCCCAAACTGAAAGTCACAGAAATGCAAGCCCATTTCTTCCCCTGGATTCTGTAGCTCTTCCCTGCTTTTGTCTGATTCCTTGAGTTTCTCTGCCCACCTGACTGACCGCCCTGGAGAAACACCCACCTACATGGACATCCAAGGTCCCATCAATAAAGAAAAGTGACCATGTACAAAGGAGTCTGCGTTGGATTGTTTAAAACGGAGAGAAGCACTTGGTGGAACTAGAACAAGAGAACCCCATGAAGCTACAAAGACCCTTGCAAGGAGCCTCTTGAATGACTTCTGCTCTTCAGTTCACCGACTGAGGAATGGGACGGGAAAGCCGTTAGAGAGGAAGCATTCATTGTAGAGTCAATAGATCACCTGCGATATTTGTCTTCTGGGGGTAATTAGCTCACTGACCTTAAACATCTGGGTCTGAGACCCACCTTAAGCCTCCAGGGCAGCCACATCTGGGGAAGAGCCGCCTAATATCGGGAAAACAAAATGGTGTTTTGGCAGGTGGCTACCAGTATCTTCTCCAGCCAGATTTGACCAGCATCCAAGCAAAGCTGGGCCAGATGTAGAGTACTGGAGAAAAGGGAGCTGAAAGGAAGGAAAGTGAGCAAGAGACAGAAAGAAAAGATCAACCAGTTCAGTTGGGTCCTAAAAACCAGGAGTCACACTGAATGAATGAATGAATGAATGAGCCTCTGATCTCTTGGTCCAACGTGTTGGTGAATGTTTTGTTTTTTTTTAAATACACAATCCACTTTAAGCTTAATGGCATTTTGAAAGACCCTTCCTTTTTGTCTTAGTCACAACTCTAAGACCCAAGGGCAAGGGCTGAGCCATTGGAGTTCAGTGTTTTCCTGGGTTCTTACAGCTAGGAAGTACCTCTGAGGCCAGATTTGAGCCTGGGCACTCCTGACCCAGGGCACTCTCTCCACTGGGCCACCGAGCTGCTGCCCCTTCCATATCTTCATCGCTACAATTTCTAAATCTATCACCATCTAAAGTTTAGACAAACAACGAAACAAAAAGTTAACCTCTGATTCGGAGTTTGCTGATTTCCAAGACATCAAGGCTCACGCTGAGAATTTAACAACTGGCTCCTGGGGGCAGCTCCAGGCTGGCTCCTTCATGCCCTGATGTATGGACCCATCTGAAACTTCCCCAAGTTTTCCTTCATTTGCTCCTCTGATAAATGCTTGTCCCCATTGTAGCTGATTAGCTCCCTTGATTCCACCATCTTGATAGACCTCCCTCAGGTTCCCTTCCTGCTCTTCTGAAGGGGAACAGAGTTGACCAGCCATAGTCAGAGCTTTTTGTAGGAGCTAGAGTCAAGGTAGAGCTGCATGGAACAGGAAAGTGAGAGCTGATGCACCTAAAGAATTTTCCTCCTTTCTAAGTTTTTGACTCGGTCATGGAGGATATTTTTATTCATCAAACCAACAAATATGAACTTAATGAAGCCTAATTTTTTTTCCAAATCAACATATTTGTTTTTCGAGTAGTTATAAGCTGTTCCTCCCAGTGCTCTCCCAAAGAGAAAAAGGCCTCCTCACAAACCTGCACAGCCCAGGAAAACCAGTTCCCAGAAAAGCTGTGTCTCTCCCTGTATTTTCAGGCCATTCCCTCTTGGCAGGAGGTGAGTGGAATCTCCTATCTTTGATCCTCTGGACTTCTGAGGACCTTCATTTTTTTTAAATAATATATTTTATTTGATCATTTCCAAGCATTATTCGTTAAAGACATAGATCATTTTCTTTTCCTTCCCCCCCCACCCCCCATAGCCAACGTGTAAATCCACTGGGCATTACATGTTTTCTTGATTTGAACCCATTGCTTTGTTGATAATATTTGCATTAGAGTGTTCATTTAGAGTCTCTCCTCTGTCATGTCCCCTCAACCTCTGTAGTCAGGCAGTTGCTTTTTCTCGGTGTTTCCACTCCCATAGTTTATCCTTTGCTTATGAATATTGTTTTTTTCTCCTGGATCCCTGCAAATTGTTCAGGGACATTACATCGCCATTAATGGAGACGGAGGACCTTCATTTTTAGCTCCCCCAAAAGGCCACAAACTTTACAAAAGGCCCAGCCAAATGCCCAGTTGGGGGAGATATTAAGGGATGCCCAGTGCACTGTGAAAGCACGGTGAGGACTGGAAGAAACGGGAAGAATCCAAATGAAAACAAGACATGATTATGTCGGGAAGAGGTTCCAATTATTCTTTAGTTGGATTGTCATTTCTTTGTAGAAACAAAAAAGCCTAAGAAAACAGAGCCAATTCTTCTGTTTAAGATAGGAGAGATCGCTTGCAATAACAAACCAAAGAGCGACATTTTTATGGACTTCAAAGTGATCTGCAGGAAAGTGGAGCCAAAATCAAAGGGCACATTAAATGAGGGAACCCATTGTTTGCCTGCTGGGAGCAGGATCTTCAGAGGCCATCGAGGCCATCTGCCCCCTTTTATGCTGACCCACTCTCCAGGCTGTGTTTAACTCTCCCGAGAAGGAGATGCTGCCTGTTCCCTCAGTGCCCCATTCTGGCACGCCAGCAGCTTCTTCTCCCGCCTACATGCAGACCTTGAGCTTCCAGTGCAGCCGGGTCCGTCCTTCTTGCTCTCCTGTCAATGCCGACATCAGCCTTGGGTGAAGGTGGCCAGAGGGGTTGAGCTCCCTTCAGAGGTCCTCTGGAGAGTTCTTGCAGACCCTGAGCACCCACGTTTCGGGAGGCAGGCAGGCAGGCATCGCCCGCAGGACAGGAGACCGAACCTCTCCTGAGCAATGAGCTGAGTTGTGAATCCCAGCTTCTATTTCCATAGGAAATCAACTTCTCGTCCGCCTAGTCGTGTTCTCTGGCTTCTGCAGGGGAGGAGATAGAGCTGACCATCGCTAAAATCCTCTCCCTCAAGGTTCTCTCCAGTGTTGATGGAGGGAAGGGACATTCTTTGAAGCCTTGCTGGCGTTGCCGGTGACTTGAGTTTCAAGCCAACCTGGCGTTGTCTTCACTTGGGTTCGCTCCAGAAAGGAGATGATTTCCTTTTGGTTCCGTTCTAGGACTTGTGTGTCAGCCGCATTGCCAGGGTTCTCTGTGTCCCCTCCATCCCTCTCTAAGAGGCAAGTCTTTCATCGGGTGTGTACCTGGTGCCCGAGGCCATTTTTATCTGTCACCACCTTCTGGCCATCAGGCCCAGCAGTGCCAACAGTCTTGAATCACAGGATCTCCACTGGGAAGGACCTCGGAGGTGATCCAGTCCAGCCTATAATGGGACAAAGAATCCCCATGATAGCCTACTTGACAAGGGGATGTCCAGCCTCTGTAGGAGGCCCCCCAAAGCGGCCAATTCCACTATGGCTCAGCTCTGAACGGTGGGGAGCTTCCCTTTCCACCAAGCTTCTCTGGGACTCCCACCCTTGGCTCCCAGTTCACTTCTCTGCCAGGAAGATGAGCCATGCCCCCTCCCCAGCCCCTGGTCTTTCCTTTTTCCTGATGGTGAAAGGGATCATCCTTGGCACATCTCTCCCCCATAGTTTGCAGCAGCCTGGTCCAGCTCCATGGAATTTTCTTCCCTCTCTGAATCCCCCTTATTCTGATGGCCTCTAGCTCCAGAGGGAGAGTTTCCTGCAAACTTCCTTCTATCCCTCCCCTTGGTCCGGGAATGCCTTTTGCAACTCTTCCTGTCCCTCAGGCCTGCCCATTTGGGGATAATCCTAGCCTGGATACCAGCACATGGGAGAGTGGTAGCTGGACCTGGAGACAATCCAAGCCTGATTCTGTCCAAGCTATCTTTCTGAGCTTGAGGAAACAGGGCTCAGCATTGCCTGGAGACCACCCCCTCCAGACAGGAGCACCCCTGCACACCCAATCTGCCTCCACTTCTGGGCAAACATCTCTCATTCTGAGGAAGTGGGCGGTGGGATTCGTGCTTTCCTAGGAGAAGATAGCCAATGGGGGCAAACTTTGCTGAAGTAAGGAGGGCGCTGGTGAGGCCCATAACAGGCACAAACAAGGCAGGTCCATGACTTGGCTTCTTTGGTAACTTGGCAGAAATCAAGGAGATTCTTCTCAACAGCTGGTAAATGGCAAGGGATGAAGGGTCACTCAGTGTTTAGATGAGGGGAGAGCCTTTCTAGAAAAGGAATTATCCTTGCAATCGTTACGGGGAGTCATTCCACATTCCAGTTTTTCTTTTGCCAAATTAATCCATTATAGATGATGCAAAGAGGAACATTTCTGTCTCTTTCCACCTCACTATCCCAGAGTTCAACAGGAAGAAAACGCACACAACTGAAATCTATTGGTGGATCTCTCTTCTCTCTCCATGTGGATGCTGCCTCCTGTGGTCAGAGCACAACCCAATTTCACCTTCTCATCGAAGGGGACTCTGGCTCATTTCCCTCCCGCTCAATGTCCTTGAGGACTTCCTTTCCATCTGCACTTTGCACAGGTGCCCAGAAATGGTCCTTCCGTATCTCTTGCAACCAGACTCCCCTTTTGCAGCCACACAGCACCTGGATGCCCCCCTTTGGGCCAGCTCTGACATAGACGTTGCTTCATCGGTAATAAGCCTGCTCTCGCCCCTCATTTGTGTCAGTGCTGTCTCTTAGGCAACTTCAGTTCTTCAGAGATTGGCGCATCCCATGATTCAGAGCCCACAGCATTCTTGGAGGATTATCGGCATGAATAAGATCAGCCTTTGTTGAGGGAGACATTGAGGGTCATTCAAAGAACTCCACCCTTCCTTCAATGCACGTCAGCCACCGTTCTTCCTCTCTTTTCAGTTCTGGCCCTAACTGTCCCTCCGAAGACCAGTGAAGCAGCACCTGTGCCACATTCGGGAAGGGCGATGCTGAAGAGTGGAGAGTTGGCACGCCTAAGGAGTGGCCAATCGTTGGCAGTGCCATCTCCATGAACGAGGCCGGAAGAAAGACGAGAAGCCAGAAACAAAACACAAAAAGCCCAGCAACATGGGACTGTGTGGCTAAATTCCTTATTTCCTCCCAGGAAATGATAGTTCTCTTAGCACTGGGAA
The DNA here is from genome assembly GCF_027887165.1 of Monodelphis domestica. Lineage (NCBI taxonomy): Eukaryota > Metazoa > Chordata > Mammalia > Didelphimorphia > Didelphidae > Monodelphis > Monodelphis domestica. The sequence goes on along the minus strand of NC_077228.1, from coordinate 6,928,497 downwards.
GACTGGAACTAATATCCTAGAACAAGAGAAGTGTGAGTAAGGTAGGCAGAAACCCATTCAGCCTCCCCACCTGGGAAACGCCTCGCATTCAAGCCTTACCGTAAATTCACTCCAGAGAGCTGGAGCCCTTCCTCAAGCCTACGTAACATGTGTAAATGCCAGTGGAATGTGTGTGGACACTAATGGACTCCCAGGTGGTCCCTCTCTCACTCCCTACCTGACCCAACTAGTTTTCCAGTCACACATTGATTTAACGCTTAAAAGTTTATAAGCTCTTTACAAAGTTAGCTCACTTGAGCCTCCCAATAATCTCAGGAGGGGGCCCCCAGGGGTCTTGTTCACCCATTTTACAGGTGATGTAAGTGTATGTCTGCAAGTGACTGGCACGCCCCAAGTTGCACAGCCCACAAGTGCCTCCTGACTTTCAGTCTAGCTACCCATGGCTGGATGGTTCTTCTTAGAGTATCTCTTCCCTCAGGAGAGAAGCAATCATTCAAAGGCATTTGGGGAGGTGGCATGGAGTGGATAGAACCAGGGTCCTGGAGTCAGGAAGACTTGAGTTCAAATCCAGCCTTGTGCACTATATGATCCTAGGAATGTCAGTTAATATCTGTTTGTTATTGTTTCCTCTACTGCAAAATGGTGATGTTGACAGCCAAGGATCAAATGAGATAATAATTCTAAGTGCTTTCTATAATGCCTGGAACATAGTAGGTGCCATATAAACACGTGTTCCCTTCTTTGTTGTTAGAAATACATGTGCAAGATCTTGACGCGTGGAGCAGGCAGGTGGTTCCCTGCCCATTGGTCGAGCTTCAGTGGGGCATCTTGGGAGATGCAGGTCTATCCTGAATGGGAATTTTCATTTGAATCCATCATTACAGCATGGAGACCATGAAATTTCATGGTCTTTCCTTTCCCCATAGGTCTAATTCTCTAACTTTTCTCATCCTTTCTGTCTTCTCTGACTGTCCAAAGCGTATCCCATGAATCTTGAGCTTTACAGTCAAGAAGCAGCCACTTCAAAGAGTTTAATTTGCAGTGGATGATGGGAGGAATCTCTCAACATTTTGCCCTGCCATCCTTCCATTGATAGAGCTCCTTTGACATGCTAGTGTAGTACAGCCAGCCGGCAGACCTCTTAAGGTGTGCCCACTCTGGCCATTGGCTCATCTTTCTGGCAACATTTGCTCAAGTCTCTCTTCATCAGCACTCTCTGGGAAAATAGGGAGATCAGCCCTAGACATATTTGTAGAGGGAGAATGAGAGTGTTGTTCAGGGCTCCACCAGCAATCAATCAACCAGCATTGAAGGGTTTCCTATGTGCTAGGCACTAAGTATTCCAGGGTGGAAACCCTGCTGGCTTCATGAAGCTTACATTCTACCACAGGAAGTATGGTTGTAGATGAATAAAAAAGTTAGATAAATAAATATAAGATATATAACATGAATGCAGTCATTGAAGAGGGGGAACCAATGACTGGGGGAGTATGGCAGGAAGCCCTCCTGAGGGAAGTAGAATTTCAGTTGCGCTTTGAAGAGTGGTGGACGATCCAAAACTTGGGGGAAGGAGGGAGGGCATTCCAGGCCCAGGAATGGGACAGAGAAAGAGAAGGTCCTTACAGGGAACAGCCTGTAGGTAGTTTGGCTGCAGTGTGGAGCGTGGAGTGACAATAATGTCTAATCAGTCAGGAGATAGCCTGGAGTCCTGCTGTGAAAGGCTTTAGATGCCAAATAGAGGCACCAATTAATAAAATAAATAAATTTTAAATAGAAAAGAAATAGAGCCCTGGTACTTTTCCCATGAGGCAACAGGAAGCCCCAGGGCTTCTGGAGCAAAAGAGTAATTTGGTTGGACCTAAGCCGTAGGAGAAAGGAAGGAGAAAATGGCAACTCATGGCTCTTTGTGAAAGGTACCTCCCTGGTATGAGCATCCTCCCACCACACCTCTGGAGGCTGTTATTGGCTACCTGCAATCCTTAAGCCCAAACATGTGCAAGTAACTGAGGAACTCACAGCTGGGCCTGATCCTATAAAGGCCTGAAATTTCGTATTGGGAAGCCTTGGTGTTCACTAGGAAACGAACTGAACAGGGGCAAGGACATCCCGGGAGCAAGTAGGACTCCAAATCCAGGATTCACTTCCCAGCCCCACCCTGGAACCGATGACCTGAATTCTAACCCCGATCCTGTTCATTTGACCCAGACTTTTGCCTATTAAGAAAAATTAAAGGAAGAAAACGCCCCATTTTCTTTCTCCCCAGCTGCCATTCTCCAAGTGCTGATTGATTTTCATTCTGTTCATTTTCTGCTATTTAAATCAGGTTCTAGTGAACAGTGAATTGCATGCGAAGTGCCAGACATCTGCCTCTTCCTCCCACCTCACTCTTCCCACCTCCCTGTTTTCCCACTTCAGAGTTGATGGTTACATAACATTTAGAGTTATGAATTGTTATGGATAGATTAGAGAGAGAGATAGAGAGAGATAAGATAGACATGATAGATGGATGGATAGATACAATAGATGGATGGATGGAAGGAAGGAAGGAAGGAAGGAAGGAAGGAAGGAAGGAAGGAAGGAAGGAAGGGAGGGAGGGAGGGAGGGAGGGAGGGAGGGAGGGAGGGAGGGAGGGAGGAAGGAAGGAAGGAAGGAAGGAAGGAAGGAAGGAAGGAAGGAAGGAAGGAAGGAAGGAAGGAAGGAAGGAAGGAAGGAAGGAAGGAAGGAAGGAAAGGAAGAGAGGAAGGAAAGGAAAGGAAAGGAAAGGAAAGGAAAGGAAAGGAAAGGAAAGGAAAGGAAAGGAAAGGAAAGGAAAGGAAAGGAAAGGAAAGGAAAGGAAAGGAAAGGAAAGGAAAGGAAAGGAAAGGAAAGGAAAGGAAAGGAAAGGAAAGGAAAGGAAAGGAAAGGAAAGGAAAGGAAAGGAAAGGAAAGGAAAGGAAAGGAAAGGAAAGGAAAGGAAAGGAAAGGAAAGGAAAGGAAAGGAAAGGAAAGGAAAGGAAGGAAAGGAAAGGAAAGGAAAGGAAAGGAAAGGAAAGGAAAGGAAAGGAAAGGAAAGGAAAGGAAAGGAAAGGAAAGGAAAGGAAAGGAAAGGAAAGGAAAGGAAAGGAAAGGAAAGGAGATGGGAGGAGAGGGAAAAGGGAGGGAGGAAAAGAGAGGGAGGAAAAGAGAGGGAAAAGCAAGATAGCTATTTAAAACCTTTGCTGTCTTCTAGTATCATCCCCTTTCCCGCCAGTAAAATGGCAATTTTCCATACTCGTTATTTTATTCTAGTGTATTAAAGGCACATTTGTCCCTTTCTTCTGAAGGTTTAGCTGGGTTTCTCAAAGAATGGGTGGGAAGACTCTTCTATGGCTCCTGTCGAGCAAGGATTCCTTCTTCCTGCCTCCTTCCAGGCACAGTCAGGCTGCCACAGGGGGAAGAGAAAATTCCCGCCTCCACTTCCCAAGAAGCTGTTCCTCCCTTTGTAGCAGCCACTTCCCTCAGGGCTGCTCCACTCAGGCTGGGCCACCCAGGATCCTGACTTCCCCAGAAGTGCCACCAGGCCTTTGAGTGAGCTAGGGAGGGACCCCTTTTTTCAGGCTGGGGTGCTGGCTGTGTCCCAGGGAAGCCTCATCCCTCTGTTCTAGTCCATTTTTTCACATGAAATGCAGTCTTTAGGGAGTGGGAGACCCTGAAGTGAGGCCATCATAACTATGTGCCTAATGGTTTAATGGAAATTCTCCCTCTAAGAACTGTTTTCAAGGGCCTGAAATCCAAATACAACAGAGACTGTGGTGGGATTCCACCATGAGGTTTGGGATGAGCGGTATTTGTTTATGTAGGAAGGAGGAAAATTGGGCTCCTGGGTCCTTGCTACTAAGAGGCCCAGGGTGACCCCAAAGGAACTCCTCCTGATGGAAGGGAAAGAAGCATGGAGCTTCAGTCTCAGGCCCTGTGGCAGTCAGAGAAGGGCCCAGGCCTGCGACAGCTGAGAGATGCCCAAACCCCTGGTCCCCTGGTCACTCTTCCTGGGTCTTGACCGCTGGGGATGCTGTGAGCACTAGCAAGGCTTTGTCCCCTAAGGCTTGGCCTCTTCCCAGGCTCCAATGGCGGGAGCCAAGACAGCCATAGAAATGGATGACTGTTGGGCATTTCCTCCTTTAAAGAAAAACGAATTGAAATCAAGGCCCTTTCCTTAACAGGCTCCTGGGATGGGAGGTGGGCCACAGGCAGGCAGTAGGCTGTAGATGGCCCCTTTGGTGAGGAGAGGGAAGTATGGGGTGACCAGGCACAAGGGAAGGAGCTAAGAAAAGCTGCCATCACCAAGTGCTTTCAGGAAGGATCCAGACAAAAAGTCAAGCTTCCATTTGAAAGGGGTGTCTTTGGTGTGGGCAGGTCCTCAAGAACATCATGGAGACCTCTGTTGCCTGGAGTCCAGAAGGAGGAAAGAGGATCAAGGTGAGCAGAGGAGGGAGAAAGGGGAGAAGGGCAGGCAGAGAGGACAATCAACTAGGAATTGCCCAAGATGGCACAGCAGGTCGGTGTTCGAGGCAGGACAAGCCCAGGCCCTCCTCCCTGGGAGCTCCAGGGTCCCCCTAGGTGGATGCTTAGAGCGCTGTTCCCCAAGGGGGCCGCTGCTTCTTAAGACTTGCAGGACATCTTGATAAAACAGAAATGGAAAGCAGGAAAACGCCCAGGGTGTTTCCATCTAAAAACAAGTTGAGAAGAGGGGGAGGCCAAGCTATGAGGCCAGTCTTCCTAGTCTTTTCCAGTCGACTGCCTGAGTGCTCTGCGGGCTCCCTTGTGGTACTGGCATAACCGGAGAGCCCCCCCCCACCCCCCAACACCCAGGGGAAGGCCCCGCACAGGCATCACTCGGGCCAGGCACCTCGGCCAAGAGGAGGCGGTAGAGCCCTTGCAGGAAGGAGCCTTGCCTGCAGATGCCAGGGACCAGTCCTTGGTTCTAGGGAAGTGCACTCCAGCGCCCAGTCATGACACGGACACACCAACCAGAGCAAAGGAAGTCAGGGGATGAGGCACACGAGCCCAGAACCCATGTGCTCGGGAGCTTGGGGTGAGCTTCCGAGTCCTCGCAGGGGAATCTCCTGGGCACCGGTCAGCACAAGATCAGCCATCCTGTGGCTTCATGGGGGCTTGAGAGGACGCGTTAGATTGTGCAGAAAGTGCTGGAAAGAAGAGCCGAACACAAACTCTTCCCAAGGCTCTAAAGGGATGGTTAGCCAGTGGAGGGGCTCGGACATCTGGTCTCAGGACTTCCACGACAGGTTGGTTGGCCTTTAAGCATTGATCCATCGACGGTGATGTGGCAGGCAGTGCGCCGGGCACTGGAGAGTCAGAGTAGAAGGCAAGAGGCAATCCTGGCCACTGGAGCCAGGACACCGAGCCAAAGGACCCGTCCGAATGAGGAAATGACGAGAGGAGGGAAAGCACCGGACTGAGGAGGGGCTTCCTGGACAAGCTAGGGTGATAGCAGGGACGTGAAGGAAGCTGGGAGGGGCAGAAGCTCATCTTGGCCTGAACGAGAACCTCCGTAAAGGAGCAGCCAAAGGCCGCCACCACAGCAGACCCTTTGTCAGCCAAGGTCTTCCTCAGGAAGTTTAAAGGGATCTTGTCAAAGTCAAAAGAAGCCGCCGCCTCGTCACTGCTTTGGGGTCATCCTGGTTCTTTTCATGATTCCTGCTTCACCCAAATTGGGAGGAAACCCCCACTTCAGAGGCGCAGCCCCAGTCCAGTGGCCTTTCCAGCAACAATCCCCCACGTGGAGGTCCCTCGTCCCCCCAGTCAGCCCTTCCTTGCGCCCCCTCAGAACTTCTCCCTCTGCACCTGCGGGTGGACAGGCTGGTCCAGGGGCCTCTCCTGAGCGGCTGCACTTCCTCGCTCACGTGAGTGGGGGCGGCCATCAGGATTCAAGCAGAATTTCTGTCTCACATGTGTGTGTCTGTTATCAGAGATTTGCAGCCCAGAGCTGGCTCTAGGCAAAACTACAGGGCGGGGAAACTGAGCAGCCCCCATTTCTGCTTGCTCTCCCCCTTTACACCTCGGCACTGCTTTTATCAACATTTGTTCTCAGGAATCCCAAGCTGTACAGAGCCCACATGGCTGGACGGGTGAATGTCTGCGTTTTCATGAAGTCTTACGCCAAAAGAAAGAAGCTCTAAGGGTGGAATTTTAGGCATCAGCCCTCTCAGGTGGAGAAGGCACACATGATAGGTTTTGAAGGTCTTCCCAGGATTCCCCAAAACCAGACACCATGGGTGGCTGCCTGCCTTCCCCTGACCCAAGGGACCCCAGAGGTGTTTGGGTCAGGGACAAGAAGGCCTCGTTCTTGCTGGGGAACCAGCCCAGTTCAATTCCAGGTTCCTTGTGAATGCTGCAGAGGCTGTGGAAGTTGTATCTAAGCAATAATCTGAGCTAAGTGTGCAATGATGGGGCCAGGCAGTGAGGGCTCCCAGCAAAGGCCAGCGGCAGGCAGGGCTGGCAGGAAGCCTGCCCGGAGCAGGAGTGCCTCCTTGGGAGGCCTTTGGGCCTGTGTGGCTCATCTGATGGTTGAGTTAGAGTTTCCCTGTGCCAGGAGATGGATGTGCTCCATCTCTGCTTGGCCTGCACTCTTCTCCCTCTCCAGCCCAGGCCCGACTCCGCCCCAAGAGGCCGGTGGGTCTCTCTGTGCACCCGTTGATGAGGGGCCCCCACGAGAGAATCCTGGCCTCTAAAAACTGGAGCCACCCGGCCTGCAAGGCAGAGAGCTGCCGCCCCTGATCTTCTCACGTGTTCTATCCCAGGGTTCCGTCATCTTTGAGTTTCTCCATGCCAGTTCCCATGGCAACCCGTCATTGGCAGGGAAAGGGTCCAGAGAAGACCCTTCCGACGGGCAGGAAAAGGCAAGGGGAGACCAAAGTTCCATTGGCTCCATGCCATCTCTCCCATGCGCTGAGGAAGGCTGCCCAACGGCTCAGTACGGTCATGCCTTCCCTCTCTGGCTACAGGCCAAGAAATGAGATGCGTCCCATCAGTCCCAGAGAGCTTCCTCTCTTCTCGGGGCCCATTTACCTCTGGAGAGCCCCTCTGGTCGTGGCACTGGGCTTGGGGTCCCTCCTATCAGCCAGCCAGAGCCCGACCTGAGGAGATAGCTGGGAGTCACGGCCACTTCATGGTCATCTCTGATGACTGCCCATCGCAATTCATTGGGCAGTCACCTAGAGACCCATTCCGTGCTTGTGAGGCCCTGGGTTAGGTGCTGGGGATCTAAGACAGACTGAAAACATACAGTCAGGGAAGTGGATGCTGCTTAAGGGGAGGAGGAAGAGAAAGGATCCTTGATGAAAGGACCCTGGAATATGAGAGCAGATCTCTAGCAGTAAGTGGTAAACCAGCATTGCCCTCAGGGGAGACATGGGAGCTCCCAGGAGAACCAAATTCTGCCCCCGGAACAGGAGGAGAGGAAGATTCGAAGAAGGCACGGAGAGGAAGGCTGCCTGGTTTCAGAAGTGCCACTGGGGTGGGAAGCAAGATGGCTGCAATTTGAGGGAATGCGAGATGGTAGTCAAATGGTCCTTCCTGTGACCTGGGGAGAAAAAAAGTCAGGGGAAATGACCTGGGAGCTAAGGAAAGGAGGGACCCTAGGACGAGCAGAGAGCGCTTCCCCCCTTCTTTTACCTAATGCACCAGACTGGGCTTTACTCTCTTCCATGGAATCATTCTGGAAGAGTCTACGTTCTCTTTGAGAATTCTTCCCTCCCAACTGGGCCGCCGGTAGTAGCCTTCCCCACCTCCCCCTGCCATTAGAGCTCATCCAATTCATAAGCAAACACCAGGAATGGCCACGTTGGTAAGAGCGTAGAAATCCCATACTTGAATGTTCTCTACAAACTTAATGAATTCAGGGGAATGGAAACAGAATCAGCACTTGCGCCGCCGGAGTCGGGCACGTCTTGACTAGAGCTAGGAAAGCGACCCTATGCAGACGCTCACGATTTTGCTGGCTCTTTCTAGAATGTATCCGCTTCCAAGAATTCTTGTCTGAAGTTTAAATGTTAGCTGCTTATTATTGCACAAAGTATTTTTGGCCCTTTAAAGTTTATTTTCATATATTAAATAAATTTTATTCTGACTCAGGTTTGTATATATATATATATATATACACACACGCACATATATGGGTATTTTCTTTTCTGTTGCTGCATTCATCCTGTGCAGTGAAGGGCAGGAGGGTTAGTGTGGCCCCTTGTGAGTGGCCAGAGAAACCAAGGTACGTGCACATTTTACTTCCCATCCTGCCCAGCGAGCTCTGGGCTTCAGGATCTCCCCTTCCCACTGGCCCAGCAACTTAGGCAGGAAAGCTGGAGTGGTGGTGGTGGTTGTTGCCCGCCAGTAGGCTAACTGGGAAAACCCATCTATTGAAGACTGTTGAAACTTTCCCATAGTGGGAACAAGAAACCATTTGTTATCATGTGGCCGAGCAATGAATTTTATTTTCAAAATCTGAAAACCTTTCCCTGCAGGCCAGGGGCAAGCGTCAGAAGTAGTAAGAGTGAAGAGAAGTGGGGCATACTCTAAGTTAGGCCCCCTGCTGGCTCCCCTCTTGGGTCCATCTCATGAACGCACAGGCATCTTTTCCCTTTGCTGAGCCTCACTTCCCCCCCCCTCTAGGAAACCTAGCTTTACTGTTTACATTTTGGAAAAGGAGCCCTGAAAATTCTGATAGAAACCCCCATTGTGGCTGCTCCATCATTGATCCTTAGTTGAAACAGTGGGGGGACCAAAGGCGGCCTGTGCTTCAGCATCTTTCTTGTGTTCCAGTGAAGGGAAACTACTTTTAGTAGAAAATTGCATTGTGAATCTTGTGAGGTTCTCCATTTGGGAACTTCATACTGGACCATAACACATAACCTGCAAGAGGGAAGCTTCCAAGTTCCTTCTTTAGCACCCGGTAAATGTAAACCAGTGTTATAGTGGGGGCTCCTCCTAGGCAGAGCAGAATCACCAAACTAGAAGCCGCTTTGGGCCCAACAATCCTATTCTTCCGCCCAAGGGCCAGTTTCCAAATTCAGTGATGGGAAAAGGCTCTGGGGCTCATCCCTCTTCTCCTGCTCTGTGCCCCTTGCCAGGGTTGCTGCCCCCCTCACCATCCAGTAGTGAACACTTCACACTTCACCTCTGCCTCCCTATGGCCAGAGCTCCAATTGTGGACACTGGCAGCCCACTGGGGGAAAGATTCTGGGCATCACCAAGGAGTGATGCCTAGGTTAGCTTCAGGCAATAGCTCAGGGCTGTCCACCAGATTGCTTCTGGCCAGCCCTGGAGGGGAGGGCACCTGGCATGGGGCTCAGGGCATGGACAGCACAGCAGTGACCCTTGGTGGCCTTGAATGGGCCAGATAGGAGCCCAGCTGCTGCTATTGGGGTGTCAGGCCAAAGTGGGATGGAGATATTCTTGGGGGGGGGGGGGGAGTGGTTCAAGCCTGGATTTAATGATTGCTTCCTCATTTAAGACTTCTTTTTGTCATCTCTGTGAACATTTGAACGTGCACGGGGAGTCTCCACTGACTTATTCCATCCTCCTATCTATTAACGCATGTCATTTCACTGCAGACTCTGGACAGACACCCCCCTTGTAAAGCTCTTCTTACTGCCCAAGAGGCCGGATCTTTCTAAATCGGGGCCTTTCCGGTCTCTTGGCTTTACACGGGAGGCTTTACCTATCAGTTATTCTGCGAGAAAAACAAACTCAACAGTTTTCTACTTGGGAGTAAGTACTGTAGCCAATTCAAAACAAATAGCTTACTTTAATACAAGTTTTACCATTTTTTAAACAAAGTTATTTGACGACATGTTTAATAATGATGGAAACGGCTGTATCGTACCTAACGTTTTGAGATCATTGTGATTTTGAGCTTCGATTCTCTATAAATACTTGTCATTTTTGTATGTGTTCCAGATTGCTCTATTAAAACAATGACCTGTACTTTTCAGTTGATCTGCATATTGTTGTAAATAAAGCTGGATGAAGAATGATTTCCTACTTTATGAGCATAGATTGTGAAGGGATTTCATGGGCTTTTAATTTGCGGTTATAACGCACTGCACTTGGGCACGGCTTCATTTTTCATGCAAACGTCCTTGAAGACTCACTCTGCAATGGACCGCTGTCTTGTTCACTTGCACACACGAGCTGTACTGACACGAAGCGGTGAAGGGGTGCGGCGTGACGACTGCATTCTGAAGATGCTTTCTGACAGATACAAAACGGACTCAGACGATGCTGTGCAGCCTGCAGCAGAGCCTTTTTTCGGCTTTGGTGTGCTCAACTTTTTCAGTATTTAAAGACAAAGTGTTTTGAATAACAAAAAGTCTCTTTATTGTACAAATAATAAAATTTCACCTTATTGTAAAGAGTCTTTCGTTTTCTAACACAGCAGACCTGTGAGGTGGCAACTGTAAAACAGTAGGCTTCCCCTTAGTGAGAGAACAATTGTAACTGGAATCTGAAAAAACACATTATCCCCACAGAAGTATTTGATCTTCATTAATTTTGTCTTTCGTTCTTTCTCCCTCCCCTTCTGTCTTGGAATCAACACCAAGTGTTGGCTCCAAGGCAGAAGAGTGGTCAGGGCTAGGCAGTGGGGGTCAAGTGACTTGGCCAGGGTCACCCAGCTGGGAGGTGTCTGAGGCCACATCTGAAGCCAGGCCCAGCTCTCTATCCACTGAGCCATCTAGCTGCCCTTGATGACTTTTTTCAAAAAGGTTCTGAATCTACCCTCACGAGATCCTATTTTGAACGAGCCAAGAGCTGGAGACCAGGAGGGCTCTTCTTAAAGCCAGCCGTTTGCAAGATCTTCCCCACTGGCCCCTCTCGGGCCTTGGTCTGCGATCATTACTAAGTCTGCTTCCAGGCCAAGCCCTGCCGGCCGTCGAGCTGCCGAAGTGCAGCCGAACCCCTCGAGCTGGCAGGAGGCGGGCTGACTTCAAGAGGGCCTCTTCCCGTCGGAGGAGGCCGGCTGCTTCTTCGGCCACAGCACAGGCGAGGCCGGATCCTCGGGGTCTGAAAGCAGACGCTGACGGGGACCCTTTCTCAGCCGTCCCCAAGAGCCCATCCCATCTCCCCGGAGTCTGTGCTCTGCGCCAGCGCAGGATCCCCCCCAAGGCAGCCCTGCCGGGGCGCGTAGCCAGGACCTCGTGCACTTCGCATCAGAAAACCCCGAGTCCTCTCAGTGACGTTCCCCACAAGACACCAGGAAGGCTACAAAAACTGACGAGGGGCCCAGCGGGCTTCTTACAGAGCCAACAACACACACATATAAGAAATGAATCCAAAAGTGTACAAAGAAGGGGCGCCCCTCTCCCCTCCCCCTCCCCTCCCCCTCCCCCCTCCGGGTCCGTCACCAAAGCGCCCAAAGCCGTCTTTTACCCCTGGAGGGGAGCGTGCGGACCCCGAGAAGAGGGTCACAAGAAGGTGGGCAGCGGTGGGGGCGGCAGGGCGGCCCGCCCAGGGCTCCACCCCCGCTAAGTCGGAATGCGGCCTCTGAGGTACTCCAGCACAGCGTCGGTTCCTCGGGCCAGGATGGCTGCTCGAGGCGTGCGGAACGGGTTGCCCTCCAGCAGAAGGGTCCTGGAGGGAGGAGAAAGGGGGGCTGTGTCCTCTGAACGAGACGGGCCTCCCCCCAAACCTCCATCCGACGGCTCTGACCAAACTGGGCCGGCCCAGGAGCCGGAAGGACGGCTGCCTCTTCCCTGTGGGGTGTAGCTCTGCTCTGGGCTGCCCGGCTCCCTGAGGCCGGAGAGGGCACCCAGAGGCCACCTGCGCCTCAGCCCCTTCGGAGCAGCGCCCAGCCCAGGCCAGGGCGGGGATCGCCCTGGAGGCCGCCCTCTGCACTGCCGCCTCACACACAGGATGCTCTCCTGGCCCTGACCCCACCCCTGGCTCCGCCCCGGACGCCCATACCCAGCCCCAAGTTTCCCAGCCCACAACCCGTGCGCCGGAGACGCCCGACGGGCCAGCGCAGACTCCCGACACAGGGCCTCCAGCACCAGCAATGGGGGACTCCCCCCAAGGGCCCTTCGACGCCGCCAAACTCAGAAGCGGCCCAGGCCTGGGGAGCTCCCGAGGGCCCCCCCCGGGGACTTTCAGGGACGGCCTAGAACGCGGAGAAGCTTCCCCTTCAGGTCGAGGCTAGACAGGCACGGCCAAGCGCTGGGCCCTTCTCCACTGGCCGCCAGCCCCAGGGCGATGGACAGAGCTGGACTGGGCATCGGATGCCCAGGGTCCGAGGCCTTGCTCCGCAGGCTTGCTGCCAGTGAGCCCCGAGCACGCGTCTTCCTCACAGACGGCCCCCGTTTCTCAAAGTAAAATGACCGACAAAAATGCAGCTCAAAGGGGTGCCTCTGCTACCGGCGCTCCCTTCACCCCCGGGGAGAGGGCAGGGGCTCCCCAGACCCCGCCCGGGGGCCGTCTCACCTCAGACTCACACAGTTGCCCAGCTCGGGGGGGACGTGCAGGAGGTCGTTGTTCTGGAGGTCCAGAGTGGCCAGCCGGTCCATCTGCTGGAGCCGCAGGGGGTCCACGGAGCCCAGCTGGTTGTTCCCGAGGAGCACCGTCTCCAGAGTGCGCAGCCGGTAGAGGACGCAGGGGAACGCCTGCAGCCTGCCGAGAAAGGCACCACCCTGACGGAAGGGCCCCTCCCTGCCCGCTTTCTGTGGGTCTCCTCCTTCCTCAGGGTTCCCAGCGGAGGCCCCGGACTCCCCCCCCCCCGGGCACACGGTGTCAGGAGGCCCCGGACTCCCCCCCAGGAAAACGGTGTCAGGAGGCCCCGGACTCCCCCCCAGGAAAACGGTGTCAGGAGGCCCCGGACTCCCCCCCAGACTCTCCCCCAGCACACGGTGTCAGGAGGCCCCGGACTCCCCCCCCCCGGGCACACGGTGTCAGGAGGCCCCGGACCCCCCCCCCCCCCGGCACACGGTGTCAGGAGGTCCTGGACTCCCCCCCCAGACTCTCCCCCAGCACACGGTGTCAGGAGGCCCCGGACCCCCCCCCCCCCCGGCACCCGGTGTCAGGAGGCCCCGGACTCTCCCCCAGACTCCCCCCCCCCCCCCCGGCACCCGGTGTCAGGAGGCCCCGGACTCTCCCCCAGCACCCGGTGTCAGGAAGCTCCGGACTCTCCCCCAGACTCCCCCCCCCCGCCCCCCTGGACACACGGTGTCAGGAGGCCCCGGACTCTCCCCCAGACTCTCCCCCAGACTCTCCCCCCCCCCGCCCCAGCACCCGGTGTCAGGAGGCCCCAGACTCTCCCCCAGACTCCCCCCCCCCCAGCACCCGGTGTCAGGAGGCCCCAGACTCTCCCCCAGACTCCCCCCCCCCCCGGCACCCGGTGTCAGGAGGCCCCGGACTCTCCCCCAGACTCCCCCCCCCCGCCCCCCCGGACACACGGTGTCAGGAGGCCCCGGTCTCTCCCTTGAGTCTGGGGACAGCACAGAAATGCTGAAAGCCACCCTGGCCTCTTGGGCCTGGCCAACGTTCTCCTTCCAGAGACAGAGCCGTGCCAGGCCCCGCTGGCACAAAGGGAAGGTTCCCAGAAGCCTGAGGGAAGCGCTGCCCCCAGGCTCTCCTCCCCGGTGCCCGCCTGCCCTTAGGGGCTCAGCTGGCCCCGTCCACGTCATGGACCCTTCCAAGAGCACAGGAATCCCTTCGGCATCCGAGTCCCAACTCTCACTGCCTGGCTGGTCTCTAAGAGGGGCCAGAATGGAGGCCAATCTATCTGAAGGAGGAGATTCACAAACGAAAGGGGCAACAAGGCGAGTCAGAAAAGCGAGCTGGGGGCAGGTCACAGGGGCCTTGAATGCTAACCTAAATAGCTTGGCACAGCAGAGGCTGCTCCCAGAGCCAAGATCCCATCCACGACAAACCCTGGCTGCAGGAACCAGGGAAATCGTGCCACCTCTCAGCGCTTCAGACAACCGAGAGCCTCCCTGGCACAAGGGCCCAGCTGTGTTGGTGCCGCCTCCCTTCCCAGGGAGGGCTTCCACCCACAGGCCTCAGAAACCAAACAAAAAAGAGCATTGATGATATCAGAAACAACGACACTGGCACTAGGGGAAACAGCTTAAAATGCTATTAGAAAAGTCCATGCCGGGGGCAGCTAAGTGGCTCGGTGGAGAGAAAGCCAGGCTTGGACACCAGCAGTCCTGGGTTCAAATCTGTCCTCAGACCTGGCCTAGCTGTGTGACCCCAGGCAAATCCCTTCATCCCTGTTGCCTAGCCCTTACCACTCTTTTGCCAAGAATGCACATTACTGGGAATCTCACATTACAGACTGATAAACTAAATAATAAGGAATTGAGAAAATCTATTTATAGATTGTATGTAGAAGCCTGAAAAGGGAGAAATCAAAGACAACTAAAAAGATTTTGGACGTGGGTGACTGGAAACATGCAGTACTGCTGCAAGAAAGGGAGCTGGTTTGGTAAAATCAAAATTATCCCAGGAATACAATATTAAAAATTTGCAAGAGCAGAGAGGGAAAGATCAGGAAAAAGAAGACAGAAACAAGCAGGGGAAAATAATCAGGCTGAAAGCTGGCAGGTAAATGGAAGCAAAGAAGCTCCGGGCCCCACTTTGGCACTCTCTCTTAGGGGGTGACCTTCCCTGTTTCTTTGCACTTGGGCAGGCTCCATCCGCTTTCCTTCTCCAGCCTCCAGGAGCATCCTCCATAGGCCCAACATCTGGAGAGATGACTAAACTGGTCCAAAATGGTAGACGATTTTTCAAAGAGGTTCTAACGACTGTGGATCACGGACTTTCTGAATCTTTCCTTTAACATTTAAGGAGCAAAACTGAAGGAATCTGTACTGACAGAATGAAAGGAAAGCTGAAAGTGTGTCTTTTACCATGAACCGTAAGAACAAAATTCAGGCCACTTCACTGCTTCCAAACAACAAGCTCCGTCAGGAAATGAAAGGGAAACTGTAGCTTTTGAACTATGTGAAGCACTTTTAAATCGGTTATGAACATGGTCACCATGGCTTAAGTGCAGGCAGGGAAGCACCTACTATGTGCCAGGCACTGTGCTAAGTGTACCTTACAGCAGTTACCTCCTCTGATCCTCACAATAAGCCTGCCATGGAGGTGCTACAGGGACTCGCCCCAGGACACACTGCTGGCCAATGTCTGAGGCTGCATTTAAGCCAGGACTCCCTAACTCCAGGCCCAGTGTTCTGGGCACGGTGGTGCCCCCTCGCTACTTCTAAGAGAGGGAAGGAGGTGGTATGTTAGGTCAGAGAGAAAAGAACCTGGAGTCTGGCTCGCAGATACTCACCTATTGAAGGAAAGATTTATAGTCTGCAGCCTGCTCAAGGCTTCCATCTCTTCAGGCAAAGAAGTCAAAAGATTATTTCTGTGGAGAGAAGGAAGGAGAGGAGAGAAGAGGGGGTGAGAAGTGCCACAGATCGCCTTTTCACTCCCTGATGTGCTGTGGTGGAGGGAAGGCAGCTCACTTCACAATCTGGCGAGGGTCACCATACAGAAGTACAAAAGCCTCTTCAAGAACACAGTGACCAGCCTAAGGCCAGAGTGAAATCTCACCTTTGCTCAGGGCCTCAGGCCCCTTGGCCATTCCCTAGGGCTCACCTCCTTTGCCCCTCGGCGCCGGAGGGGAAGAGAGGACTCTAACCTTCCACAAACCAGTCCCATCCCTAATGACAGTACCTTGAACTTCCTCTTCGGAGGTAAGGAGGAAGTTCCCTTTCCTAGCACAGACAGTTGAGGTTCCTCAGTCCACTTGCCAGATGGTCCAGGGCATTTGAGGAAGGAACCATCCTGGGAGGTGGCATGGGCCAGAAAATGCTTGAGGAGCATGGCGAGTGAGGTAACTGGGACACACCGGACAGTGCTGAGGGGTCAGAAAGTTCATCTTATTGGAAACCTTCTGGTCAGCAGAGCGCCCCAATGATTCTGGGAAGCCTGCTGGTGTGGCCTGAGTCCCGACCTCCACAGACTGCTGGGGATACTGGATGCTTTCTGCTCCTATCTCTCATCATCAGTGAAGAAGAGTCCTCCAATTCTGGTTTTGAAAACCTGGCCAGGATCAACCAAAAGACCAGCCCAACAATCTCTCTGCTGTTCCCTCCACCTCTCATCTCAGGCAGTGTCAACATTAACAGTGATACCCTAAGGACTATGGACCAACTAAACGCCCTGCTACCGCTGCTTCAGACTCCCCACTCCCTTCTGGGGTCCCTGGCCCTCTCCTGCCTCCATCCATCTCTTCCTGTGGCTTCAATGCGACTTCTCTAAGGCAGCTTGCTAACTGAAAGGCCAATGCACAGAACAATCCCTTCACCCAGTGACAGCAGTCCCAAAAGGATGTGGGCTGCTCCCTGCTCTGTGCCAGGCCAATGGATGTGGAGGGCCATCTCGACCAGAAGGTCCTGTTTTGGCTACCCCAGGGTCTCTTGGACAAGCACAGGATTCTTTCCCCATACAAATCTGCATCATCTCCTCCTGGTGTGTCTTGCCACAGACAGGTTTTCTCCAAGTGACTCATCTGTATTGGCAGGAACTTAAGTCAATGTAGCTCCATCTCTTCTGAGGTTCTTCTTGGGGGAAAAGCCAAATAGATGCTCTATTGCTCAGCTCATCTTTCACATTCAGCTCCAAACAGGCTGCCATGTTCCATACAGGCTTAACTGACCGAGTCCTCCAACACAAGGTTTTAAGGTCCTCCCAAAAAGCTGGGAGAGCTATGATTCCAAGACTAGTTTCACTATGTGGAAAATGGGAACAAGAAAGACGGCAAACCATGCAGGGCGAGGGTCTACAACCCTAGCACAGCGTACCTGATATCCAAGTGTATCAACTTGTGAAGAGCACACAATTCTGCTGAAATACAGGAAAGCTTGTTAAAGCCAAGGTTGACATCACACACGGTTGCCTTCAGTTCCACAATCCTGAAACAAAAGTACACACATCACTATGAAATCTTCAACCAGAGCTGCCTGGAAGAGTGACCTGTAGCAAGTGAAGAGTTTCTATGCTACCCCACAGACATTTAAACAATTCAGTTCCCCACCCAGCCAAAAAAACAACCAACCAACCAACCTATTATCACAAACTTAAAACTGTCCGTCAGAGTGGAGAGAGCACTAGGCTTGGAGAAAGGAAAATGTGGGTTTGAGTTCTGCTTCAGACACTTCCTACTGATATCACCAGAAACCTCTGTCAGCCTTGGTGACTTCATCTCTAAAGTGGTGAGATTCCACAATAGCCCCAAGGTCGCACAGAGCTAGAAATCTAGAATCCTGTGATCTAGCTTGCTTTAAGAAAAATGTTTCTCATGTGTGAAAAGAACTATTTAGCTTTAACAAAAATCAAAATGAGCTTTCCAGGTTCCTCTCCCTTTTCCAACACCAACAAGAGCAGTGTGGCTTGCTTAGTTTCATTTTAGGACTACCACTGGCAGTCTGGTGTTGTCTCCCCAAGTTAGACTGTAAGCTCCCTAAAGGAAGGAACTGCCTCTTGTCTCCTCAGAGCACAGCTTAGCCCAGTGCCAGGCGCATAATAGGTGCCTTTTTTTCAGACACACCTGACTCTTCATGCCCCCATTTTGAGATTTTCTTGGCAAAGGTACTAGAGAGTTTGGCCATTTCCTTCTTGAGCTCATGTGGCAGAGGAGGACACAGAGGCCAACAGAGTGAAGTGATTTGCCCAGGATCACACAGCCAGCAAATGTCTAACTAAGGCCAGATTTGAACTGAGGAAGATGACTTCCTCAGTTGACTCCAGATGACTTCCTGACTCCAAGCCCAGCACTCTATCCATTGCACCACTGAGCTGCCCAAGGTGCCTAATAAATGCTTCATTGAACAGATGGAAACAGTTGGGGAAAATCCAGATCAATCCAATTCTTACAGTCACTTTCCTAATCAATTTCTTCTGCTAATTGGATCCCACATAAGTGCAGAGCACAGATCCCAGGATCTTGTGAGTGTCACACTGGAAGCTAGAAAGGAGGCTGCTTGTCCAACCTCTTAATTTTCAAGAGAAAGAAACAGGTTCACAAAAGTTAATGCCTTGCCCAAGGTCAGGTCACCCAAGTGAGGCAGGACATAAAGAACCAGGTCAGCTGCCAACCCACCAAGCTGCTTCCTCACCAGGCATTCACTCGATTCAATAAACACTGATTAAGCGCCTTCTATGTACCAGGCACTGTGCTAAGGGCTGGAGACACAAAGAGAGGCCAACGTTGGTTGCTGCATTCAAGGAGCTCCCAACAAGCAAATACATACAGATAGGCTACATGCAGGGTAAAATGGGAAACAATCAAAAGAGGGAAGGCACCTTAATTCCGAAGGGCTGGGGAGGCTTCTCATCAAAGATGGGATTCTAGGTGGGGTTTAAAGGTAGCCAAGAAGGTCTGCAGCAAGAGGGAGAACTTTCCGGATATGAGGACAGTCTCAGAGAATGCCCAGAGCTCAGAGAGAAGGGCCAGTTTGAGGAAGAGCAGAGTAGATGGTAAGGAATGAGGAGTAAGAATACTAGAAAGGTGGGAGGGGGCAAGTCATGAAGGGTTTTGAATGCCAACAGCATTTTGTATGTGACCTTGGAGGCGATAGGGTGCTGTGAAGATGGGATTAACTCTCCCCACCCCACCCCAGCCTACTTTTAGATTTAATCACCAGAAGCGTATACACCCCCACTTTATGCTTAAGTGGAGGGAAGTCCACAACCCACGTGTTAAAGTGGGTGACAACTCAGAAACAACTTACTTCCCCCTGGGTAGTCCTAAGAAAATTCTAAAACTGTGATTGGTAAAGTGGGGGAAGGCACAGGAAGTAATGCAAAGAAGGGTCTTTTAAAGTGGCTGCAACTTCCTATGAGTAAGGTTTTTTCAAAGCTCTGGAGGCTGGTGGAGGACCTTCCTCCTAGCCTTTGGTAAGACTGCTCTGGAATCTTCTTCCCTTGGACTTTGGATTGGTGAGTGGAAAAAGCTGACCTTCTTTCCTGACTACACCAGATAGGCGGCGTGGATGATTCCTAACTGACCTCTGGAGCCCTGCCAGAGCAAAGCCAGATGCCGGAGCAGATATTTAGCATGTTAAGCTAGATTTCTTACTCTACCCCTTTTCTCATTTCTCTACCTTACTCTTTCCCTCTTTTTATAAATAAATACTGCTATAAAGTCATTTTGATTTAAGATATATTCATTTCACTCTTATATTTAGTACAACCTTAATTTTTAACCCTTACAATGCCACCAGAGTTTATTGAGTGAAGGGAAAGGGGGAGCCATACTGTATTTTAGGAACTTAATGGAGGGCAAGACCGAGCAGGGAAGAGACAACAGTCTGGACTGAACCTCAAGTCACCTACACTTCCTGTGACCAGTAGCCCAGAAAAATGGCTCCCAAACTATGAGCTACCCTGGACATCCCTTTCTCTCTCAGCCCCTACTTTCAATATGGTGTCACAGCCTGTCCATTTCACCTCTCTGCATCTTTTTGCATATGGCCCCTCCGCACCTTAGACACTGCCACCTTGGCCACCCCACACCTGGTCTAGTGCAATAGCTATAAGGGTGGGGAGTCAGCCTGCCTCCAGTCTCTCCACATTCAGCCACCAAAGTGGATTTTCCTAAAGTCTAAGTATCTGGCATTCAAGACCCTTCCTAACCCAGCCCTGTCCTACCTTTCCAGAATTCTCACACCCTACCACCACACACTCTTGATCCAGTGACCCTGGTCTCTCAGCTAGTCCACAATCAAGACCCTCCGTCTCGCAGCTCTGGAGATTTTCTCTGGCTCACCCCCAGGGTAGGAATGCTCTCCCTGTTCTTCTTGGACCTCCCAGGCTCTTTAGGTTCCAACTAATATTCCATCTTCTCCCCAGGAAGCCTCTCCATTTCCAATGCCTTCCCTCTGCTTATTCTCCTGCTTATTGGTCTGCATGTTCTCTCACCCATTTGAAGGGAAGCCCCTTGAGGGTAGGAACCATTTTGCTCCTTTAGTGCCCTCGGAGCTTTGCATGGTACCTGGGAACATTGCAGATGCTGAGTGAATATTCAGTGACTTATAGGCTGTCTGCTGGAGAACTTGGAACCCAAGTGTCCTCTGAAAGTGGAAATGGGACCAAATGAGAACCTGCTTTCATCTTTCTCGATGTCAGATCCTTCCACTAAAGGAATGTGGTGGACCTTTGCAATCAGAGGTCACGCAGGCCATTTTCCTAGCACACTGAACTGAGTCAATAAAATTGTACTGAGCACCACAGCGGGTGAGAAATGTAATCTATGTCGAAAATCTGAAAACAAAGGTGAATTTTCTAGGGATAAAAACAGCAATGAGGCTCTCTCTAATCCATGTTGCTGGAAGCTGAAGGTAGCAACTCTCAGGGACAGGATTATCTGACACTTTTCAGAGCTGATGTGAAAATTAATATTGGCTAGGGATGAACAAGGACTGACCGCTGGTAACTCTTTGGCTCTTTCTCTTGACATTTAGCACCTCATTATTACATACATTTTACAGGTAAAATATATGAAAAGCAAATAGCTTCCCTCGAGGATCCTTCCATCTCATGAAAAATACATTGAGTCCATTTAATAAAGAGCAAGTCAATTCCATTTTTAAAAAGGTGCAATGGCACATTAAAAATGTTTCATCAGTCAGTCAGTCAACAAGCACTTAACAAATACAGACTTTCTGCCAGAGACTGTGCTAAGCTCTGGTAATATGAGGAGGCATGATGCCAGTCAACAAAGGAGACAAAGCCATGAAGGAGGGAATGAAAAAGAGCCATTCTCCCACCTGAGGCCAGAGCGCTCTCATCCGTAACAGACTCGGGCTCGGCAGCCCAGTTCTTACCTTTGGGGAATTTCATTTAGATGATTCTTGGTAAAGTTTATGGAGGTGATGGTGTTGCTTCCTATGGCATCAAACACTTCATCAGGAATCAGTGTTGCCTTTTTGTCACTAAAAAACAAAGTGAGATCCCTTTTGGAAATGAGTTACTTGTCATGAAGTCAGCATTGATGGCTCATATTCTCCTGGAGCTTACCAAGGAGAAGGGAGTAACTAAGATCCAAGAAGAACACCTACTCAGGGCACTGCCCTCGGGCAAGGCTTTCTGGATAGCCAAGCGGCCTCGGGGCAGGCTTTCCCCAAGCAGACAGGAATCCAAAAGTGGACACAAGGACACCCCAAGGGGAGGGTCCTTTGGCTCCCAGGGTCTCCCATGCAGACAACGCAGCCCCTCTACACCCTGTCTCAGAAGCCTCGGCTGGGGACTGCCCCCTCCCCTGAGATGCTCCGAACCCCTCTACCTACCCCCGTGAGTCTCAGAGGTCTCTCCCTCTCAGAAAGACTCGGTGCTACTCCAGAGAATGCTTTCGGGCCACATGCTCCCAGACAGCTTGTGCTCCCAGAACGTGCGCTCTCGGAGGCAGACCGAGCCGGCTCGCTGTTATCTTTAGATGCCCAACACCTAGCACAGGGTCTTTCACACACAAGCTCACAGCCATGATAATTCCCCACTGACTGAGTCTGTCGTATAGGCAGAATGCCATGCTGTCAGAGCTATGGCCACTTCGGCCCTTATGCACTTACACTCCACCTGGCACGGCGAGGGGGGGGATAATCACAATCCACAAGAATGCAGGAAAAGTGTCTGGTCAGGGGAGGCGTTAGAGGAGGCGCCCTCGGAAGCACCGCCTGTGACTGCGATGTCAGACTCTCCAGGATGCTATTAGCCCAGCACAAGTGTTAATGGGTCCCACCAAGCTGAGAAGACCAAGGCTCTTTGCCAGCTCATGGGTCCAGGCTGAGGCTGGAGACAGATGCTCGTCACCAGCGTGGCTGCACAGTGAATGCTGTGTGGGGAGCCAAGGATGGTCCGGGGCCTGGGGGTCAGAGAAGCCCCAGCTTGGCCCTCCCTTCTGGTCTGTTTCCCAATGACAGTACTTGTTTTGATGCTTGAAGGAATTGTGAGCCTCCTCTGTGGGCTCCTTTCTCCAGTTCACAGGCCACAGCTCCTCCTGAGCTCCCCATATTGGTTTTTGAGAGTTGTTGTGGCCAAAAAGGAAGATATACTGCTTAGAAAGCTGGGAACTAGAGGCAGTTCTTAAGAAATAAGTGGGAAAGGGGCTCAGTAGATAAAAAGTAAGGCCTGGAGACAGGAGGTCCTGGGTTCAAAAACAGGCCCAGATGCTTCCTAGCTGTGTGATCCTGAGCAAGTCACTTAATCCCTAGCCCTTTTGCCCTAGCCCATTGCCTAGCCCTTACTACTCCTCTGCCTTACACCAAAGACATAGCAGTGATTCTAAGATAGAAGGTGAGAGTTTGTTTGTTTTTTAAATCAAAGAAAGAAAGAAATGGTTATAAAGGTATAGGAATGGGCAAGGTAAGACTAGGAGAAGAAAAGAATTCAATTGTAAGATCCTGGCAGGTAAAAACTGCCTTTTGCCTATTTGTGTAGCTCTAACTGAAAGAATCATGAATAAACTCATAATTGCTGTGTCTTCCCTCTTTGCTCCAAAATTACAGAAGAGAAGACTGGCCAGAGAACTGAAAGGTTCACCCTGTCAGAGGTGGAGTTGAACCCAGCTCCTCTGGCTCAGAATCCAGGAGGTTTGCCACTGTGCCACACTGGCTCTTCTTAACAGATTTTTTTCTTCTATTATACAATAACTTAAGAAAAAATAAATTGGAGCAGGTTTCCCACCTCACTCACACAACAGGGAGGAAAACCTCAAATCACAGAATATGTCTCTTTCCTAACTTACACATTCTAATCTTCTGGAATCTATTTCAGGCAGCCTAGGAGCTCTGGCTCCTTGTCCTACATCACACTTGGAATATTACGTCAGTAATCAAAAGCAAGAGTAACAAAAGTGCCATTATTACAAACCTATAGTCCAGTAGCTTCAGTGTAGTCATGGCATGTGTATTGACTCTGGACTGACTGGGCAGGGTCATGGCTGTCTCAATGCACGAGTCATTCTGGTTTGGTGTATCATCTGGGAAGAAAGAAAGGCATCCAGATAGATGTTAACATACTTAAATAGCCTTAAGATATTATTACTCATATCAAATTAAGATCCAATCTAGCTACACCCCCTTGGAGGGCCTTTTAATTTATATGCTCTATCAACAATGCCTCAAACATCTGAGAATAGAACCCAATATGTTGATCAAACATCTACGAATGACACAGCTCTAAAACCTTATAGAAAATGTTATTTTCGAAGATTCTACGAGCAAACGGTAATCGGCACTCTCTCATGAACCAAAGAACATGGTACATTTTAAAGAAACTGCTGAGCTAAGATAGAATGGTATTCCCAAAAGAGGTCTATCAAGCAAGTATTAATCAAATCACAACAAATTTGGTTTAACCAACATTTATTTTCTGCCATTTTGAATGATCTAATATAGTGAGTTTTTGTTACATGACACCTGTGAGGGCTATTTCTTCCAATAGCTGTAAGATTTTAATTCCAGTGGTCTTTCCCCCAAACATAATATGTGAGTTCTTCCCCTAATCTCTGGAGAGATTTTGTAACATTACCATCGTATGATGGTGTAGAGAATCACAGAGATTAACGAGAGTGGGGGACATGGCACTTTTTTTTCCTTCAAAGGCTACAACTCTCTTCCATGCCCACCAAGAGCCATTTATGTCCTCATTTCTGGGTCCTATAAAAACTGAAGTATTTGCTCTAGTTACTCGTAAGGGTAGGAGAGAATGAAAGGCCCTTGTTTCACACAAATGCCTCCAAGACAGGTAAAGGTGAGCTTGGCCCTTGCAGTGTATAATCATCTTGACATACATGGCTTGCTTTCACACACTTCTTTACTGGCAGGGGGCAGGCATGCTTTGGGGGCATTTGGCCTGGCAAATTGTTCATCATTCTTCATTTCTGAAGAGGAGTGATGGTGTCACAGGGTCATATCTTGACTTGCGCATGAAGTCAACTGAAGCGAGGCAGAGACACCCAAAGTCATGGGCTTCACTCTCTTTTAGAATCACCCAAGTCCAACGGCAGGACAAAAGTCAGGATGCGTGGCAATGGCCAGGGATGCATCTTCCACGTCTGACCACGTCTGAACACAGCACCTGCTTCAGCTGCTTTTATGGCCTTGGGAATAAACTGTTCTCATCCACCCATTCCACCAAGTGAAGTCTTCACATGCCCGGGGCAGTCACCCTCAAATCACTGTGAGGTCTGAGGCCTGTCGGTTACCCTCCGCTGGCTCAGCCCATCTGCTGAGAAAGTCTTACCACAGTTTAAGGCACAGGAGAGAGTAGCCTCAAAGGTGGATGAGCAGGCCAGAAAAGAGCTCGGCAAACCCTCCCTTCAGAGATGCTGATCCTCCTGGAAAACTCCACACACCCAAAGGCAAACACCAAGTACCTCTCAGTCCGCCTACACAGTCACAGTGGCAGAGGCTAATAACTTAGGCTAGCCATAAAAATCAGATTAGCTGTTGGTAGTCACTGTCTTTGTGTGTCACCTTCGTCCACTGACTGACAAAGGGACATGCTAGAAGGGGAAGAAGATCTTAATCTTGAAATTCTCTCTGTGAATAAAACTAGAAGACAAAAGTTGGCGCTAAACGGAAGGATGGCTCACAAGCTCCCATGGAGAGGGAAATAAAGAGATTAGATAAGCCAGTTAGACCTTGGGAACAAAGGCAACTATAACCACTTTGTGGACCAGTCAGCTAGGATGGCAGCATTCAAAGCAAGTCCTTCCCAAAACACCATCCCAACGAATGCTGTAGCTACAGGGCCAGGATCTGTGCTAGAGAAGAAAGGGTTTGGAAGGTTTTTTAATGAGGCTGTTAAGAAACTTCCAAAAAGTAACTGAACACATACTGGGAAATAAACAGAGCAAACGAGGGTGCAAGGGAGGCCAGCAAGAAAAAGATGGTGGAAAACATGGTTGGCCATGAGAAAGGAGACAGGACGAAGGCCCGGAACACACAGAAACCAGACACCTGTATATCACATGCACTTCTATTGAGAAGCCTGCTCAGAGGCCCTGGAAATGAATGTTTTAAAAGAAAACATCCTCTTTCAATGTAGCTTAGCACTTTTTCTGCCAAATGACAGGCTTGGAGCAACAGGGAATGCTGAGTGACTTGCCCAGGGTGGGATTTGAATCCTGGTCTTTCACAGCTTTCTATCCATTTGCTATGCCACAACATCTCACAAGTATCAAAAACATCACCAAAAACAAATTTCTGAGGGCAGCTGAGTAGCTCAGTGGATTGAGAGCCAGATCTAGAGACAGGAGGTCCTAAGTTCAAATCTGGCCTCAGACACTTCCTAGTTGTGTGAGCCTAGGCAAGTCACTTAATTGCCATTGCCTAGCCCAGTGATGGCCAATTTATGGCACAGGTGCCAAAGATGGCACCCAGAATACTCTCTGGGCATTTGGCCATCCTTCTTCCCTACCCTCTCATCACTACCTACCACCAGAGTTCATTACTAGAAAGGCAGAGGGACTCAGGCAGAGCTGTTCCCTCCCCCTCTCTATTGTATCTGAGGGCATTTTTTCACCTCACCCACCTCTCTGCCCAGCAGCTCAATGGGAGCACACAGGACGGAAAGTCAGGGGTGCATATGCAGCAGAGCTGGAGGGGAGCAGAGAGCTCAAGCCACTCCCCTCCCCTGCTCCACTCCTGCTAAGGACATTCCTCACTTCACCAGCCCTTACCACTCTTCTGCCTTGAAAACAATACACAGTATTTATTCTAAAACAGAAGATAAGGTTTAAAAAAAAAAGGAAAAAGAAAATTGCTTATTATATTGAAACAGAAAGAAAACAAATGGCTACTATATTGGGGAGTTATTTGCTGATCATCTATGTTCAGTCATATTAAAGATTAGTGCCAAATGAGAAGATTGAGGTAAATGGACCCACTGTTCACTGATGTCAGAGAATTGGAAATAGATAAAAGAATAGATATCAATAGGCCACAGCTATTTCCTAATCACGGTTCACTAATATAAATCAGTTAACACAGTAAAGGGACTAAAAGAACCTATAACTACCAATAAAATACTTCCTCTCTTTGCTAGAGATAAGGGTCAGGTCAAGTGAGGTCCACAAGAGTTTGGAATATAAATGTCATTGTCAATCATAGAAGAGTTGAGGGAGATCATTAACAGGATATCTATCCCCTGATCAGCCAACAACCCTGATTGGAGATCCTCCTATGTGTTAGGTACAAGGGACAACAAAACAAACTCTTATCTCAAGGTGCTCACAAACTAATGAAAGGCAGCACCTATAAACAGCTCTTCATGGACAAGATACAAACAGAAAAAATCAGATAATCAATGGAGAAAAGACGTTAGCACCAAATATCAGGAAAGGGTTCTTACAAAGGGGAGATTTTAGCTAGGACTTGAAGGCAGGCAGAAAGGAAGGCCACAAGGAGATGAGGCAAAGAATTCTAGGCATGGAAGGAAGACAGCTAGTGAAAATGTCCATGTCTTATGGAAGCAAAAACAAGGTCAGTGATACCAGATTGCAGAGTATGTGAGGGGGAGGAAATAGGAAGATGTAAGAAATCTAGAAAGGGGTCCAGGTTATGAAAGGCTAAAAATGTCAGATGACCTTATATCTGATATTAAAGTCTACTAAATAAGGGTGAGGTGTCTGACCTATATATTTAGGAAGATCAATGGGATAGCTAAGTGCAGGATGGACTAGAGTTGGGAGAGATATGAGATTGGACCCTGGAGTAAAGTCACAAGGGCCTTGATTGAAGAGGTGACAGTGTCAGAGGGGAGAAGATGTAATAGTTTACGTTAAATTATGAGGCTGCTACTAGCTTTAGCAGCTTTATTATATCAAAGTAGTGATAGTAAAGAGGGGGAAATGTAGGAAAGAGATAGAGAGTTGCCTAGTTAAATACCCTAATTGCCATTCTGATGGATTGAAGCTCACCACCGACAAAGGTTCCTTCAGGTCCAATCTCCAGTCAGAAGAGTGGGAGAGTCAATGTGCAGAGCCCTGGTCTTGCCTTTATAAGAAGTTTTTCTTCACTAACTAGCTCGCCCACATCACATCTCAGGAACCAATCATAGTTCCTCAATTTGCCTGGCACCACCCAGGGGGTGAGGGCCTGTGGGATCAGTTTCCTGTCTCAATGGTTTCAGCTTCCTTTCTCTGAGAGCCTATCCAAGTCTCTGATTGATTATATCAAAACAGAGAGAGGAATTCCCTTCTCACAATGACATAAATGAAAGATATCACAAAAGCAGAATAGACAGGAGCTATCAACACAATGGATATCAAAGTTGAGAGAGTGTGTTTAAGATAAGCCCTAGACAGCAAGTCTGGGGAACAGAAAAGATGGAGTAAGTAAAGTAGAGGAAAGGTCTTGAGGAGAAAGATGAGTTCAGTTTTGAACATACTGCATGAAGATATGAATATGAGAATATTCAGATTAACGATGCTGAATAAGCACCTAGAGATTCAAGACTGAAGATCAAGAAAGAGGGTTATAGGGCTGGATAGGAAGATCTGGTAATCATCAACATAGTGATGATAATTGAATCCATTGAAATGGATGAGGTCCCCAACTAAAGTAATATAGAGGGGAAAGAGAAGGGGCTCAGCATAGAGGCTTGGGAGGAGTTAGTGGGTGAGACTGCAAAGAAAAATGAACCATGATCAGACAATCTGGTAGAAAACCAGAAATGAAAGAAGATATCAAGGAGACAAAGACTGCAGAGAGATCAAAAAGAATGAAGAATGAGGAAAGGCTAGTAGATTTGGCAAGTAAGAAATTATTGCTAACTTTGCTGAAAGCCATTTCAATGATAACCTGGAAGCCAGGCTTAGAGTGAAGAGAATGAGAGGAAGAGGAAGCCCTGATTAGAAGCTCCTCAAGGAGAGATACAGGACAATAGCTAGCAGGGATGGACAGATGGAGAAAGGGCTTTCTGAAGACAGGGGAGGCACAGGTGTGTTTGTAAAAAGGAGGAAAGAAAATAGGAGACAAATCAGCCCAAAGGAGGAAAGGGAAACAAGTTATAAATAAAAGCTTGATGAAACTCAATCATCCCAAAAAGACTGAAGATTGAAAGTTGTAATGGAGGAAATGGAAATACAAGATGAATCAGTAGAAAAAGCAAGAGATTTGGAACTTTGGGAACTGCCAATCAACTGAGATGGAGTCACAGTTTCATGGAATTTTGAAGGAAGCAGTTGGGCAGCTTGAGCTGTTTTGAAACTCACTTCTTCTCTGACTGTTGGGAGGAAGGTAGAAGCCAGACTCTCTCTTGGTCAATGACTATTTATATGATTGAGTACTAAGAAGACTTTTGGAGCTTAGCTCAAAAGAAACTCTGTCAGCTTTGCTGTCAACATCTCCCCTTTGAGAAAAATAACTTTATTTCCCGAATTGAACACATTGTGAAATCTCCAATCAACAAAAAATATAGGAAGTCAGGGAAACCTATTTTCCTCTTTCTCCCTCCTCCCTCTCCTTACCTTCTCTATTTTAAAACATAAAAGACCTCTTAGTTAAATATTTGAGGGTGGGAGTTAGTTACTAAAAGAAATCTTCAACTTTACCATTCCTGGGGAGAACACTCAAATCAGTTGAGAGGGGAACAAGAAGTGGTGTGGGAGGAGGAGTGAAAGATTCAATCTTTCCCTAGCTTGCTTTCTGGTGTTATTTCCATATTACCATAAATCCCCTAATAGTGGTATCTATTACAAAGTGTAAAGACAAACAAGTGATGACTAAGGGAAAGAAGTGTCCATATTCAGCCAAAAATCAATCCTCTCCTCTTTCCACAACAGTGAGATGGTACATCCCAACTTATGTATCATGGATCCTGGACCCACCCACCTGATGTATACCAATAGAGAAACACCACAAAAATGATGGAAGAGAATTTAAAATGGAACGAGTATAAAGCAGAGATCTATGCTGGGGGAACATAATCTTCAGGATGCCAAGAAATCTTATCTCCAAAATCTCTCTCTTGAGGCTCAGATCCCCCCAACAGGGCCAATCAAGAAAATCTCTCCCATCTCCACAAAATTTTGGTGAAAAGAATTTCTAAACACATGGGGAGCATTTGTGACTAAAGGATGAGAAGTGAAAGGTTTTCCTAAAAACACCTCATTGTATGATTGAAAATGTTACCCTAAAAAAAAAGAACTACAGATCCCAAGAGTCCACTGACTTCCTGTCATTACATACTTCCTGTAGACAGAGGATAAAGGGCGTGGCCTTTGGAAGCTTCTCTCTGATGTAGAATCAGCAATGATGGTGGTGAGTGGGGATGGCTAAAAATGGCCAACCAGCCATGGGCACATGGTCTTTATTTTGTATCTTCTTTATTCCTTGATTTCTAATGATCATTAATAAATCTCTTAAAATATAATAATATTATTGAGATTTAATTTTAACTTTTTACAACATTCCTGCAGGCTCACCACTAACCAATGGATTATCTTTGAAAACAGAAGTCACTGAAGCCACTACACAAGCTTCTCTAAAACATCAGCTTTCTTCTTTTCTCTTTAAAACTATCTTATCCTTCTAGGGGGCCTACATGGCCTAGTCATGAAGCTTCATAAAATGATGATTCACAAAAAATGAAAATGGCAGGAAGAGGGTAAGTCGTGACACAACATCAGAAAGGCCTATCGTTGGAAAAGCAGGCAACAGAGCCATGAAGTAGGAGCAGAGGACAGCAGAGCAACAGCCCAGAAGAGACCAAAAAATCCAGAGGAAGGCCTCTAGTCTGAGGCCTGGATTCCCATGAGAAATTCCTAGGAGACTGCCAAGAGCCAAAGACAAAAGAGAAATCACTCATTGTTAAGTATCTGCACTTCATTCAGCTGCTTCTAATATGAGCTTAGTGTCTGCCTAGTACCTGACCACTGCACTCCTCTGCCTGATTCCAACTTTGGAGAGTTGTACTTTTACTGTAAAAATGTAAACTAATCCTTTCCTCCCTCAGCTAGGAACCAGAGGTCTCTCTGCTCCTACCCCTGATTCTTGGAATCAGAATGCCATTAATTCCTACCACACTATTCTAAGAAATGCTGTTTTCTTGCAAGCCCCTCCTCACATCCCCTGTTCTGGAATAGCTGAGGATCTAATCCCTTGCTCATGAGCTGTGCATGGAAGCATATCCCTGAAGACATCTGGGAGACTAAACTTTTATCTTCACTTCCAACCCACCCACCAATGAACAAGATTCAACACCACCCCCGGCTTCTTTCTTCATCTTTCTCCTCGCTTTTTTGAAGGGTCTTAGTAACCAGATACCTTTGAATATTCATTTATGAAGAAGGGAGTGAGATACATCTAACCTGAGTCAAGCAGGGTCTGTCCTACTTCATTGTTCTCCCTCTTCACCTGTTTCCATCTTGATGACATAACACTGAACCCCTGGACTTCTGTCCACATAAAGCCACAACCCCCTTATGGAGGGGTGCAACCTCTCCCTCTCCCACATCAAGGGGAACAATCCATTGTTCAGGAATGTTCTGCTACCCCTGAAGTTGTATTCATACACCTGAAGCTTTCAAGGCTCAGTTCTTCTGCAAGACAAAAAGAGACATACAAGGAACAGCTTCTGTCACTGTCGCAATCTTTCTAGTCAGGGAAATGAAAGGTTCTAGCATGCTATTTGTCCTACATGGGAAACAACTACAAGCAAAGGATAATCAAAGTGAAAGAGAAAGAGAGGAAAGCTTAGAGGGAGAAGTAAAGTTGGGGATCGGGTGTTAAGTGATTGTCCTTCACAAATTGGGAAACAAAATGACTAATATGGAAAAATGTTTTATATGACTGTACATGTAAAATCTATATCAAACTGCTTTTTGTCTCAAGGACGGAAAGGGTGAGAGGGAAGAAGGGAGGAGGGGGAAAGGGGAGAGAATTTGGGAGATTGGGAGAATTGGAGAGAGAAAAATGAATGTTAAAAACTGTTTTTACATGTAATTGGGGGGAAATAAAATAAAATTAAAAAAAAAAAAGAATTGTGGAAAACCAACAAGAGGCTTAAACTTTCTAACCAAAGTTCTCTCCTTGGATACAGTGTGCTAACAAGCACTGCCCAAAAAAACCCCAACTATCCATCTATCTATCTCTCTATCTCTCTATCTATCTATGTGTGTGTGTGTGTCTCAAAATTATTGATATTGATTGGTTTTCTCTTTATGTACACCCTATATTTGAGCATCAAAGTTGTGTATGTTATCAGTGGGGTGGGGTCCAGAGAGAACAAAACAAGGGACAGGAATGGCTACTGAACTACCCAAAATTTGGCATATCTGGCTCAGTAACCAAAGGTCACTAAGGGCCCAGAGTTTTTATGAATTTTATTAATAATTTATAATTGCTTAAACTCATAACTCTACAGAGAAAAGAAACCATAGGGATCAGGAAGAAAAATTGTCCCCAAGTTAAAAGTAAGAGCATAACTACTCATCTGGATCCAAATGGACACTGATGCCTGAGGTTCAGCAAACTCTCCACCTTCTGACTGAGGGAGAGAATGAAGATGTGACCAGAGGAAAGGGAGCATCCCAAGAAAAGTCCCATGGGCAGAGATGGCCATGATCTAATAGATTTATCTCTGTCTGCTCTTTCCACTGGGGAAAAGAGGAAAGTTCTCATCAGCCACACTCTGCTCTCCATAGCAACAACTGTTAGCTACTGGTCAAAATTGCCTGCTGTAAGATCCATCACATCTTTTGAACTTCTGTCAGTCTGCTAAGTAATGCCAACAAAGAAAGTATTCTTTCACTCTGCTGGCAGGACCCAAATCCTGATTCTCCCTCTTTAATCCATTTCCCAAAGTCCACAAGGTAATAAGTAAGACAAGAGGGGGGGAGGAGAAAGAAAAATTCATTTTCACATCTTTTGAGACCTGTTGGGCAGCATCACCTTACCAAGTGCCCCCTAGTTCACCCTACCCTCTCCTCACCTCATAGATATCTTTCCCTAGCAGCAGTTGAAAATGACTGCTGAGATTTCATGGATCCCAACCCTATAAGGGCCCAATCAGGCACTAGAGAGGCAAAATCCTAAGAGGCCTCTGTAGCTGTGTCCATTGTTTATTTGTGGTCGTCTTTTCCCTCCTGAATCGTATTAGGTGGTGTTTTATCAAGTCTGCATTTCTGAGCTCCAATTTCGACTCTGGCCAGTACCTCTCCTCAGTCCTAATCCTGACGAATGGTCCCATTCAGACTCTAAACCACTAAAGGGCAAGGGTCCAGATGGGAAAACTGCCAAAGGGAAACACTGAGAAGATTCTATAGAAGAACCCATTTTTAGCCTTACTTGCATCACTTCCTCCCCAGCCAACTCCCTTTGGGAAATCCCAACTACTGGGTGAAGCTGATCCAATTCATGTATCTCCATCCTCGAGGGGGACGGAGAGACTCCCATCCACTGCCATGGCTAACGTCTCCCAGGGCAACAAACGTGCAAGGCCAAGGACACCAAGCTGGATGTAGGCAGAGTCGGGTGTGGGGAAGCTAGTCAGTGAGGTAGGTGCATGCCTGGGTTACCTTTTCTGTAAAAAGTGGCTTGTGAAGATTTGGGACATTCTTCCTTTTCCTGGTGCTATCTTTATGGCATTATTCAGTTAATCTCTGTTGATATGAAGTAGCAAGGGAGATCTGCACCAGAGATGACCCTGGCCAGGGCCTCATAAGATGACAAGAGGCTGAAGTCCTTTGCCCCTTCTTAAGGAAGGGACAAAAGAAGAACATCAATTGTGCACATTCAGAGGTTAGTCAGTAGAAATACTGCGGCTGGACAAGGGGCTGGGAAGCATGGGGCCATACTCAGGTCCAAAGAGATCTGAGCAGGAGAGGCAGCAGATGGTCTGAGGAGGCAGAAAGCCGTGGAACCAGCTGAAGGACGACATCTATGTTCCAGGGCTCCAGACAACAGGGGGCAAGGCCATGTCTGTGTTTTCGCTTTGGGGGACAGGATGAACAAGGAGGGGTGAGGGAAAGCTGTGGGAAGTCAGAGAGAGCCCAGGGACATTGGGTTCAAGATGTGCAAAAGGCAGTTGGCACTCAAAGAAGAGAAGACTGGTATCGTCGAGGCCCAGAGAATATCGTGGGAGCTGCTGAACAGGAAGAGGCTTAGGAACACTGGAGAGGGCAGGCCCAACCAAGTGAAAGAAGAGTCAAAAGATCATGAGCAGCCAGTGTAGACAGACACCTCGTCATAGTGTAGTCGAGAAGAGGCAGGCAAAGATGGGATGCCAGTCGTGGAGGCAGGACAGAGGAACCCTGTGAAATTCCCACCATTAACACTAAGCACTGTGGAAAGGAGGACAGGGTGGGAATGAGGGTGAGTTTAGAGCCAGACAGGGGCAGGGTTGTGAAATCCTTACCAGCTAGATGAATGACTTTGGGCAAGGAATTGCATTTCTCTCGCCCTTAGTTTCCTCATTTATAAAATGAGGAGGCTGAACTGAATGACCTCTGGAACTTCTAAATGCTCTACATTCAAGTTACTTTAGTGTAGTTTAAAGCAGGAATCTTCTTTCTTATAAGGCAAGCTTCCTTAACAGACTCCCGTTGGTGAGTTGAGTTTTCCCTAATGGAATGAACTGATTTTAATTACTATGGAATCTTATTTCAGTGAGGGAGATTCAGTTTCATTAGTAAGTCATAGCTGGGCAAACTCATTCAAGGAATCGCTTAAGTTCAGAACATGCTTCTATCTGCCTAAAGATGAGGATCATAAGTCAATAAACAAGCTAAAAGTATAGAAACCAACTAGAACTTAGCTAAGTCCTAAACAAAATCCAGTATGCTCCAAAACGACACCGAAGCAAGGAAAATTTGGCAATATTTTATAAACTATAATTTCTTTAGGTTTCTAGTATTTACCTGTAAAATACAAATATATACATGATGGCCTAATGAAGATGTTTTGAACACAACGTATTTTGGTAGCTAGCTGTGTTGATAAGGTTGATAAATAACAGAAGCACAAAATCAGAGATTTTTAGAACAAGAACAAACCATAAAAGTCAGAGGATTATAAGATCAACATTCAATACATAGATAAGAAAAATCCGTAATTTCCCTGTAAAAGGGAAAATAAAATAAAATCTACAAAAAATTAAAATTTGAACTCTACTACTTAACTAGGAAAATGTGTTCGTTTCCACAGATTTTTAGAAATAACTGGAAAAAAAATTAATGTCACCAACATGTTTAAAGTACAAATTGTTAGGATGACAGGTGCTCTTCATTCATGTTATGCAAGTGAACCTTTATCAAAACTAATGAGTTTTCCTGCAATTAAGATTTTTCTTTTACTGTTCAAAGTTAAAGTGCTTTCTGAATTTTAGTGTTTATGGAAGAGTCAAGGGTCTATTTTTGAAGCCCAAGACAAGTATGTTTTCATAAATCCAAATTTCCAAAATCAGTCTAATATGGTTCGCACCTTTACATGCTTCATTTATTTAGTATACTGAAAGTAGACCATAAGAGAAAGACGTTCCCTTTATTATCAAGGTTTTACCTTAAGCTCGATAATTACCAGAGTTTTCAATTTTTACCAATTCAGTTTTCTAACTAACACAGTGAAGATATTGGGAAAACGTAGGAAGGTGTAAGGAAAGGTGACTGAAAAAAAATCAAGTCTCTAGGAAATTAAAGATCATTTTAATAAAATTCTCCTGAGGCTGATTTGTTTTGTTTTATTTTGTTTTGAAAATCCTTACCTTCCATCTTAGAATCAAAACCAAGTATCAGTTCCAAGGCTGAAGAGCAGTAAAGGTTAGGCAATGAAGTTAGGTATTGCCCTTAGCACTTTTCTCCCTTGGAACCAACATATGATACTGATTGTGGAACAAAAGGTAAGAGTTTAAAAAAATTATTGCTGGAATATTTCTTTCGATATAAAATGAGAATATAATAAGAAGAAAACATTGTGGAGGAAAAAAAGAAACTAAGAAAATAGGAAAGACAGTGGAGAAGAATAAAGCTACAAAAGAAGCTAACCTGTAGACAATAACTATTGTTTTCATACTTAGGAATTCTAGTAGAATCCTAAACCTCAATGCTTGAAAGAGCTCAAAGATCAGCCTAGTCCATCCCCAACTAGCTGAACATTCCATGAATCCTCCTCCTCCCAGTGATCCCCAAGATCCCTTCCCAATACACATCTGAACAAAAATCTTTGGTCTTTCAGTATTCTCAACAAATTCCCAGGCAGCCTCTGCTGGAAGAGCCTCAAAACGGAGACTTTTCATTCCACTTTTAGTTAGGTTTCATTATGGAGACATATCTTGTAATGTAGAAGTAAAATGGGCCTTCTTGTTACTCTGTCTTCCCAAGACATGTGAAATAAAATTCGTCCCTTCTCCCTGTGATTCTTCCAAATATTTGAAAATTGCAGATCGTGGCCCGTCCCCATTCCTCCCCTGCCATTCGTGCCTTCATTTGGGGATTCTCAAACTCCTTAACTATCCTGGTCACCTCTTTCCAGATGCACTCCCATTTGTCAGTCCTCTCTCTAAACCGAAGCATGAAGAGCTAGACACAGCTCTCTCGAAGTGTCTAATCTGGACAAGTAAATTCTTCAACTTGCAGTGAATAGTATACTTGCATTTATGAGCAGTCATTTCTGATGGCCTCATGACACAGTTAACTCAAGTGAGTTTACAGTCTACCAAATCCTTGGAATTTCTCCATGTTGGATTGTTATTTCATCACATTCCTCAGGTCTTGTACTTGGGAAAACTCATTTGTTGAACCCCAAAGTAGGACTTAACATCTGTCTCTATGAAGACCTACCTTAGGGACCAGCTAGGTGGCTCAGTGGATAGACAGGCCTCCAGACAGAAGGCGCAGAGAAGAGTATCCGAGAGGAAATGGTAGGCCAACAGTCAAATGCCGGAGAGAGATGAAGAAAGAAGAAGATTTGCATTTGGCACTTAAGAGATAACTGAATCTGTGGAAAAGGCAGTTTCAGTTAAATGGTGAGGTTGGAAATAGGTGATCAATGGGGAGACTAGTCTCCCAATGATCATCAGGGGGGATTGTGAAACTTTAAAAATTCCCAGACCCTACTTCATAAGGCTGGGTTAAGACCATTCCCCATTTGGGCAGTGAAGGTACTTGATCAGGAATGTGAGAACTCTACTTCACCATACTTAAGTATGCCTTAGGGGAAGATAAAGTTGTAAACTCTTTGCTGAACAATGAAAAGTACTTAAACCCATACTTATAGTAAGACAAAAAGTTCTTAAGCCATGCCTATTTTTGGATATAATACAAAGGGGTGCTAAGTACCTATAAAGGTCAGACAACTTGTGTTGTCTGAGGAGCAAAGAGGTGAAAATTTACTCAGAGATTCTAGTCTACTCAGGTGTGAATTACTCAAAAGATTAGTCTACTTAGGTGTGAACTAAGAATGGTCTGTCCTTTGAAAAACGTCTACTGTGATTGGTAGATGGGAGAACTTAGGGGAGGAGACATAGGAGAAAATTCCCTTTATAAGGAGAGAAAAAGCTGAGTCTCAGGACAGTCAGAAGAATCCCTCTCTGGAGAAGGATGGCTGGCTGAACTGGTGTCTATATTCTTGCTTGGACAGATCTTGTGGTGAGTGATTAAGGACTGACTGATCTCTCTCTTAAGATTCAGGTCTAGGCCATGTTGGCTTAAGGCCCTTCATACTTATTTCTTTCTTATTCTTTCTCTCCTTTTCTTTAATTCCTCATTTGTATGAATTAAAATCTCTATAAAACCCAGCTGACTTGGGTATATTTGAATAATTGGGAATATTTCCCTGGCGACCACCTTATATTTGATTTAAAAACAAAACACTGTAGTGAAAACATATTTCCTGCAGTCACAACTTACTCATCCACTCTTTATATCTATCACAATTTATATCTTCCACTATTTTAATCACTACAGTTTATGCCACAACTATTTTAAGTATTACAGTTTATGACAATCCATTCTTTTAGATTTTACATAGGACAACAAAGGATTGAAAATGAGGAGAGGAAATGGGGACACAAGAGTCTGGCTGTGGAAACAAGAAGACTCACACCTTCCTTCCTTGTTTCCCAAGAGATTTACAAGAAGTGATAGAGCAAACACTATTCCCATTTTAGAGACAGGAAATTGGGAGTTTTCCCAAGGCAAAAAGACCAGTTAAGAGTAGCCTTGTCAAGACCAGAAGATGGCTACTGACCATTGGATTCCTTTTCTGGAACACAAAAAAACTGCTAGACTGGGATCTTACATCAAATTCATTCATATTTTGTCATACAGGAAGCACTGTGAGAAAATGTCCACTGTAATTATTCTCACAATTTACTATGTAGGAGAAAATGAAAACAATTTATTTCACAACTAAATTTCATCTTCATGACTAAACAAAAAAAAATTGTAATGAAAAATATTCATTATGATATGAAGGTCCTTTAAGGAAAACAAGCAAAAAAATGTACAAAGATGGAAGGAAAAATGTCTCTTTCCTAAAGAAATCCTAAAATTGTTGTGATATGAAAAAGCCTGCCATTTTAAAGATTAGCAAATTATTTTTTTTTAAAGGCCCACTTAAAAATATGCACCACCTAAACGAGAGGCTATATCTTCCCAATACTATAAGTAACAATGATGGCACATAGAGCTAGACATAAGGCCAGGAATTCTTTGTTTTTAAAAAAAGATTTCTCCGGGTTGAATGTCTTTAAAGCAAAAAGTTGAGGAAGAATTTCCTAAAAGCAACAGATTTGCTGCTTCTCATATTACTAAACAGCCTAGCAGATGATTCTGACTTCAAAGGTGCAAAAATAAAGGAAATCTGCACTTGTCAGGGGGAAATAGAACAACTCAGTCCTGCACTGAGTCACAGCTTCTTCCTCCACCTCCACAGAAGGATAACTAGAGGTGGCTGTTCATATACATGCTGCTCAAATAAAAAATGGTTCCTGATACACAGAAACAGCTTACAGTGTTTGAATAATATCCCAGCTCTGAGCTGTTGACCAGATCTTGTATAAAGTAAAATAACTGGTCAAATTCTAGTCTTCACTTGATCCTATATAGAATGTGGAAACTTAGAAATGGCTTTGCCTCAGTCAGGAATTCCATGGGAACTGGAACAACCTCCAGGAATTGATGCAGAGTGAGAGGAGCAGAACCAGAACATTGTACCCAGAGACTGATACATTGTAGCACAATCGAATGTAACTGACTTTGCTACTAGCAGCAATGCAATGAGCCAGGACAATCCAGAGGGATTTATGAAAAAGAATGTATCCACATCTAGAGAAAGAACTGTGGGAGCAGAAGTGCAGAAGAAAAATAGGATCGATCCCGTAATTTGATGGGGATAGGATTGGGGATGTCGACTCTAAACAATCACCTAGTACAAATATTAGTAATATGGAAATAGGTCTTGATCAATGATACATGTAAAATCCAGTGGAACTGCTCGTTGGCTATGGGAAGGGAAGGGGATGGGGACGGGGACGGGGGGGGGGGGGGGGGGGAACATGAATCATGTAACCATGGAAAAATATTCTATATTAATTAAATAAACTTTTTTAAAAATGGCCTCAGTCAGCCTCTTCACGTGGATGATACATAGGAGGACCTGAGGTCCCTAGACAGCCAGCAGCAGAACCCCAGAGATCCAGGCTCAGCAGCCAAAGCCAGTTTCCTCCTCTGTACTATGCTGTGCCATACATGCTAGACAACTGCAGTCTTTTCTTGCACTTTGGAGGACAGAATATTGCTTAGTAAAATTACTTGGCTCAAACCAAGGTTTTGAATAAAATATTTTTAAACTAGGGACATAAGCACCCTTTTCAGAGCATGCTCCAAGTGATCTTATGTCAAGGTATCATAGCGTCCCTTCCCCATGAGTCAGGGTCTTGTTTTATTCTGTATAGAGACAAGTGGCACAGTAGATAGAGCTGCACCTGTAGTCAGGAAGATAGGAGTTCAAATATGGCCTTAGACATGGGTTAGTTGTGTGATCTATGTAAGTCACTTCACCCCGTTTCCTCATCTAGGAAATGAGCTGGAGAAGGAATGGCAAATTCCTGCACAGTGTTTGCCAAGAAAACCCCAGATAGAGTTGCAAAGAATCAGACATGCCTGAAACGACTCAACAACAAGAGTATGGGTGAGAGTGGGAGAGCTAAGAAGGAGTGAGTCAGAGAGAGGCTGCAGGACTTGAATTGAGGTGTGCCACCCAACATGATTTCCTGAATGGCTCACAGTCTTGACAAAAATAATTCTGAATCCAAACCCAACTTGGACAGTATCTAAAACAACTGGTCAATTCAAATAAAGAAATGAAAGAATTCAATAAGACTTATTCAAGGAGCCCCATCTAAATACGAGAAATGAAAACTCTTTATCTCACATTTGCACCTGACTAGGACACCACAGGAAAAGGGGGACTTTTTATCTCTTGAAGAGGTGCTCTGCACTTACTGGGCTTAATAAGCTCTTGTACAGAGCCAGGCTCAAGGAGATGTTTTTGACTACGCTATTTTTAAAAATAATCTATGGAATGAATGCAGCATAAATCAAGAGATTAAAAAATATGAATTTCTAAAGTAAGTCTAACATGGTTTAAAACCCTGCTTCTGCAGCATTTTTGTATCCTGGAGACCAGGGGCAATCTTGTGAAGCCTAGACCTGTTCTCAGAATGCTTTTAAATACATAAAATGAAATATTTAGGATTGGAAAGGATACAGATTATGTTAAAATAAGGTTATGATAGCATTTTTTTAAGTCCACCAACCCCAGGTTAAGCACCATTGGTCTGAAAGATATTTATATGCATGCATCCATATATCTGTATCTATATAAATCCATGATCACATACTTCGTCTCAAACGACTTAAGACCAGATTCTAGACTTCCAGGGGTTTAATTCCTATTAAATAAAATCAAAAGTAGCATAGCGAAGCTAATTTAATATGAAAAGCTTTGGCTGCTGCTTTCCTAGCCTGAAAATACAAAAGGAGATAAGATACCTTTAATTTTGCTTCTTAGATACTTGAGGACTTCTTGCGTTCCTTTCTAAATGGGGGAGAAAACAAAACCATCACTCAGAGTGACCTCTGCAGTTTTCTACATAAGATCAAAATAAACGGCTAAATGTGAAATGAATAAAACATAAACTTAAATTCCAAAAACACTTACATTTAGGAGTTCTCGACGAATAGTTCTCAAAGGGTTTCCTTCTAATGCCAGGAATTTCAAATGAGGAAGGGTTCCTAATATATGGGGCAAACTAGTAAAAATAAAACAAACCCTGTTAAATATAAATATAATTCAACTACATGGATGACTGCAAAACTAACAAAGACAGTGAAGGGAACATTACTGTTAATTTGCAAAAGGCAGGCCTGAGTAAGTCTGGC
Source organism: Monodelphis domestica (assembly GCF_027887165.1). Lineage (NCBI taxonomy): Eukaryota > Metazoa > Chordata > Mammalia > Didelphimorphia > Didelphidae > Monodelphis > Monodelphis domestica. Next base: position 6,888,095 of record NC_077228.1, on the reverse strand, counting down.
CTATGATATTTCCTCATTGAATGGCAGCTTCACTTTCAAAAAGGAACAATGTACTTAATAGTTGTATGATGTGAAAAAAATGAGCTCTGAAAAATGTTAATACTATTATTGAATAATTATTGAGTTGTAAAATTAAAATATCTGTTTGCAAAGCCAGTTTTGAATGATTCAGCCCTCCTTAACAGCCATGCCTCAGGCATTATCTAATGGTCCCATTAAGTAATAAAGCATTTGGACTGGAAGACATATTACAAATGAAATCCAAAGACTTTCTTCTGAGATCTCACTTGCATCCCAGATGCAGTCACTCATTTATTTAAATAAAAAGAATTCCTCTCCAAACTTAAGAGAGCCTGAGGATTTACTAACCAGCTGCGGTACACTGGCTGACCACAGCCACTCTTCACATGCTTTGACTTCTGTTCTCTAGGAACAAAGATCTGGAGAAGAGCCACAACACCCAAGTCTACACCCATGAATTTGCAGAGTGGGGTTTAGCGTCTTTATTTTATTTTAACTTTTATTTTCATTAAATAACAATGTGTCTATGTCAAGGGTGGCAAAAGGGCCAAAGGAAGAAATGATACACAGAAAATTTTGGAGGAAGCAAGAAAACAATAACATTTATTTTTAAGAGCAAATGACCAATTTATTTTCAATGTGATTTTGGATAAGAGACAGGGAAAAAAATTGATCCTTATCCGACATGGCCACATACATATAACAAGAATATAATGGGGGTAACAAGGTGGCTCAGTGGCTAGGATACCAGGCCTAGAGACAGGCAGTTCTGGGTGCAAATGTGGCCTCAGACACCTCCTAGCTGTGTGACCCTGAATAAGTCACTTAACCCCCATTGCATACTTCTTACTGCTCTTCTGCTTTCTAAGATGAAAGTTATGGGTTTAAAAAAATAAGAATATAACATAGAACATGATCCTTTTTCAAGTAAATATACAACTTTATAAGGTAATTTCTACAAATTTTTATAAAAGGTAGACTATCTGGAGTTGATTATGTAAAGTGGCTAATGTCCATTCTAGGGAATGGAAGGACAAGAATTAAGCCTGTCACTTCATTAGTCTAGGGGCTTCTGTGGGGGAGACACTGCTCTGCCAGCAGTAGCATCAAAAGTCACTTCAGCTGCCCCATATAACTGAAATACCTGAGAAAAATCTTTATTTGTGGTCTGTAAACATTAGTTATAATTCTTTAAATAAAACAGACATTATTTCCTGCCCTTTATCCCCTACTTCCTTTGTGTTTTTTTCTTTTCAGCTTACCTCCTGACATCATTGTTAGTTAGATCAAGTCTTTCCAAGGCCTGGAGTAGGGTAATTTCATCAGGAATCGATTTTAACTTGTTATCTCTTAGGTCTAGCACATGGACTGATTTAAGATGTTTAAGGTGTCCTGCCGTGATTTCTTCAATTTGATTCTCACCAATATGCAATTCCTACAAGAAGGAAAGAACAGTTATCCATACTTCTTTTCTTCTTAGTAAATGTAATTTGTTCATCATCTACAAGAAGAAATGTCAATTAAAGGCAAACAAATTCAAATGATTCAAAAATAAAATTCAAATTACTGACAAGGGACATAGATCTTCTATTTGCTCAAATTTTCCATAATGTGAAAATAAAATTTTTTTTTCACAGCTGAACAAAAAAAGATTTAAAGGAAAAGTTTCTAGAGATGGTTATAATTTTAAAATTCTTACAAAGCTTCTATGAAGAATAGTTTCAGAAATAAAGGAGGGAAAAAACAATTTAGCCAAGCTATATAAAAGGGGAAAGGGCAGAGCAGCAATTAATTCAATAAACTAGATTCACAGAGTGGTAGAAGGACCTGGGCCAAGAAAGGTTAAGGCCTTGCCAAAGGTTAAAGAAAAGAATTTAGTGACAGAGCCTGGCCTAGAACAATAAATGAATCCAGATTACCTGAATTCCCATCTGAATGCCTGTCCCCCAAAATGCCTCCCTATCCTAAGTACTCAAAGGGCCATGGGATCTCAGTTTGGCTATTCCTTCTCAAGATGCAGCTCTTAGCCAATCATGCCTGTCCACTGTGGGCAACTCCTGCCCATAATCTCTCCTAAACTGGCCACAGTGGTTCTACCTAATGTGCCTGGGACCTTCTTGAAGATACAAAAAACCAATAATAAAAAGTTTCTAAGTGCAAATTAAGCTGCCATGATCATAAGAATGTGTTACTTAATGAAATAAGTATTTCATTTCATTTCATGAATTTCAATGATTCAATGAAATGAAAATTTCAATGAAATTTCAATTTCATGATAGGATATTAAAACCAAAACATGAAATGCTTTTTATTGACTATTGAGATGTCAGTGTCCCACTAAGTTCATCATCTTTTAAATGATAAATATCTTTCAGGGATGTCACTGTTACTTAACAAAATTACAACCCATTCAAAGAAATTAGATTTATTTTACTTGATTTTGAAGCACAGAACAGGAAGTCAGAGAGAAATAGACGTTAGATCACATGGGAAGTAGTGAGTGCCTCATCCTATACATCTTCAAAGAAAAGCTACATTTCCACTTCTTGCCAATACTGTACAAGGAGTATCCACTCAGATTTCAGTTTAAATCTCTGAAAGCTTCCAACTCTGAGGTTCTATGAGTGGGTGTTTAAAACCTCATAAACAGAAATCAAAATATCATGAATTACAAAGTGATTTTAGCATTAATTTCCAAAAAGAAAATTACAATATTTCTTAAGAGACCTGCTAATCAATGGCTAAATATGAAGAATGGTCAGAACACACACAATAGGTCATTATTTTTAAAACTAAGTTAATTCTTCTCTTTAGGAAGTATACATCAACAATAATATCTGCATCACTAATTTGATTACAGCTTTTGGAAAAAGCACTTTTAAAGGTGACTGTATAGTAAGACATCCTATTAAATAGTATTTCAAAAAGCAATATGTTTTATATTAAACAGTAGATGGTACCTTCAATAACATACAAGAAGGAAATTCAGGTAGAAAACGCAGTTTATTCCTCCGTAAATAAAGCAGTTCTAGTGATTCCATGTTAGCTAATTCAGAAGGGATAGTTTCCAGGTAATTTGAAGTGCAATCCAAATGCTTTAATCCTATAGAAAATAATTGGTGAAAAACAGATTTTTTTAAAAGATCAAAACTTGCCAATTCACAAACCTTTGTTAACAATGAACCACAAATTCACCATGAAAATATGTTAAACTACAGCAAAATGAATTCTTATAATCAATTAATTCCCCCACTTCCCCAAAACCCAATGGATTTACATAAATTCAAGCTATCAAAAAACAGTTTTAGCTTTAATATATATGTCTACAAAAAGCTCAGTTAATATATAAATAATATCCAAGAAAGGTACTCTCACTTACTAACATTATCCTTTCTTGAGCCAAAATACATTTAAACCCATATGAATTGGGGTTAGGGTGCTTTTCAGCTTTTTTCCTCCCTTGGACAAGAGTGGCTTAGAAAGAGACATTAGCAGTATGGTGGATAACCTATTTTTATGCTTCTCATTTTTCTAAAATTCTTCATTTGGTAATTCTTTTCAAACTACTGGTAGTGGGTAACACGAGAGATAGTACCTCTTCGTTATATATAATGCCAGCTCAGCCTGTGGGGAAATGAATGGACAACCTCAGCATCATTACCAGACTCTAACCAACCATGATTGTTATTATTTTACAAGACAGGAGAAAAAAAACACTGAGAAAATGATCCTTTTCCCCAAGGTTGTGTTGAATGTCTTATTATTCAAGGGCTGATTACCCAGCTTTTCTTACATTCATTAATATTCACAGTTTTTGTGGAGGAGAAAACGGGAAAAGGAAATAGCTTTGGGAATCTTTGTCTCTAAGACTGACCCTGCTCATGTCCGAGTTGGACCCAAGTAAATTCCTGCATGTTTTAAAACAAGCTCCCAGGTAGAGTGAATGAGAAGAGAAATAATGTGTAGAGCTGAGTCTTCAAAAAAATAAATAAAAATAAAGAGGCAGACCAGCAGAAAATCCTGTAATTAGAGAGGATGGGAATGAGGTAAAGAGCAAACTGTCCAAACAATTTACAGAACTTGATTTCTCTCTTCTGTTGCAATCCTTCCCTGAGAAGGAGTTCAAATGGCCTAAGTAAGCAAGAAAAAGCATCTCCTGCTGACATGTGGGGGTTAAGCCAGGTGTAAAGTTAAGGACCAACCCCTGAAAAGGCTTTTTATGCCAAATTTCAAATTCTGGGTGAAATGATAAAGAAAATATGAAGACTCTTAGAGAAAAAGGTATCAAATTTTACTTCATGTGTTTAGAAATTGACTCAAAAATATAGCTTTAAAAACATTTACTTTGATGCTTCAAAAATCTGTGATTTAGCTAATATAGGAATTCTCTCCACCAACCAAGACCAGGTTACAACCTCCTTTGCCTTAGGAAACAGTCTTGGGGAGTTTCTGTGGCTAAAACAATTGCTCCCCCAGAGGCCTTATTTAAAATGAGGAGCCAGGCTGAATGTAGTTCTGCTGGTCCTTGTGACAGACGGAACACATCACTGGGCTTGGACTCAAAGCCTTTCCAGATGGAAGGACCTGCCAGAGAAGCACTCCACTAGCACTTTCAAAAACCACACCACGATGAGGTCATTTTAATGCTTATTCTGGTTGGCTACTTAACAGGTTGGCTAAAGAGCCATATTGTTTCTCTTCTGAAGTTACAAAATCAATTATATGATCCTCTGGGCTCCAACAGAAGGTCACTCTCTGAGAATTCAGGCAAAAGATACTGAGTCCTTGACCTTTTCACTGGCAAAGCCATATGGCTGCAATTATGCTTCCCTGTCTCTGCTCTGACCAGGGTCTAACCACCTTGTGGCGGTTAAGACACAGTCATGGCAAGCATCCCCAAACTAATCAGCTACTCAGCTGTACAGGTGTGCCAAAGCCATTGGAACTTTATTCATTTCTCTTTTTGAGTTCTACAAAACGGACTTCTCAATACGTTTACCTTTTCTACCTCAAACAGCCAAAGTGCAACATAGCCCATGAAAAGAGGGCTCCTGGATCAAGACAACTGTAACAAAATAGCTTATTTTAAATATATGAAATGCAACATTCAACTTTAAATAGTTTAACACGGAGAAAGTTTACTTTTCATCCTGGTGATTTCTGCTGGCAAGTTCTTCATTTGGTTACTGGCAAGGTTGAGTTTCATCAGCTTAGAGAGAGAAGAAAAGCTAGCTGGAACAGTTGTAAGGCGGTTGTTGGAAAGATCCTTTTGAAAAAGTAAAAAACAAAATTAAGAAATGGCTCCTTCCAAGGTGCTTTAACATGTGATTTTGAGATTCTTGTGGGATGTGCAAAGCATATTTTGAAAAAGAACCATTTCACAGTGGAGTGCTTCCTTCTCTACCCCTCTATCTCCAACTATCACCTCTTAAGTGGGATTATTTTTTAAAATCATTCTAATTTTTCACCCAAGTATTTATATAAAACCAGGTGTTAACATTTACTTTGGCTTTTGGGGATAATCAGATACTGTGTATTAGTTCTAAGGCAGAACAGTGATAAGGGCTGGACAATGGGGGTTAAGTAACTTACCCAGGATCACCCAGCTAGGAAGTGTCTGAGGTCACACTTGAATCCAGAACCTCCCATCTCTAGGCCTAGCTCTCAATCTACTAAGTCATGTAGCTCCTCTTTAGCTTTAGACTTTCAAAACTGAAAGTGGAAGGTGAAAGAATGACCCAAAAAAGGTGTGAAGAAAAGTATTCTTACTCAATGTTTATAAAAGGCCAGGGTTAAACTTGCCAGTATGGCCAACTCCCATCTTTCATGGAGCCAAGGCTGCCTAATTAATTTTCATGTCCATTTTTCCTCAATACCTGCATCATTCCAGGGTGACCAGATTGTCAGGTAATCGGTCTTAGCAATTTGATGAGAGACATTGTAAAGCTCCTTTTTAGTGTGTCCATGTGCTAGTCATTATTTTGACTATAGTTTCAATTCAGTGCTACAATAACAACTAAATATTGAACAACCAGGGGCCCTCAAGGATGAGAACACGTAGATTAAATGGCTTTTTCCTCACACTTTTCTTAGCTTCCTAATTCAAACTTCCCTGGAGGAAGTAGAATTTGCCAATGCCAAATATGGATAAGTTTACCATTTTAAAAAAATGATCTGCAACAAGAGAAATACCCCAGTGATCACTGAACATGACAAAACTATTCCATAAGCACACTTATGACACGTGGAGCCCAGGTTAAAGGTCTGTGGAATGGTCTGATAGTTTTAGCAATCATTAATCAAAACCTCCGCGGAAAGTTTTTCTACCCATTCCTCAATTATTCCCACTTAACAGTGCATCATCTCTATCACCAGGGTCATGAAAGATTGTACCTGATGCCTCACTTAGCTCAAACCTCTAGTGTGGCAGAGCTGTCATGATACTTACGGTCAGTACAAAGATGGGTCACCACAGTGGGGCCACTGGCCAGCATGGCTGCTATTTACTTCAAGTTACAATAGTGTTTTTCTAATCAGTCTTTTCTTTCCTCACATACTGTTCATCGTTTCTGGTTTTGTTTTTTTCAACTCTGAGTGCTTGGTAAGACAAGCAGACCTCCATCATTAAACATTAAAAATATGGGATCTACTTGATGTCAGTCCCCTTTGTGAAACGATGTCCCAAAATGCATTGCAATGTAAATGCTAAGTACACTTATCATAGAATTATGGAGTTAGAGGTAGAAGGGACCTTTGGGGCTAGAAGACCATGGAATTAATTCTTCATTTGAGTCCTTCATTTGACAGCCATGAAAGGGAATTCTTTGTTCTCTTTTCTGAGTTTATACTTGTAAAAGGGAATTCTTTATTCCCTGTGTCTATTCTGAGTTAATACTTAGTTAAACAATAACGTAAGTACCCCTACTTAGTACCTCCCTAGATTGTGAAAACAGGATTAACTCTTCTTTGTGCACTTTTGGATTGAATCAACAAAAACTTGAACTAGATGCAGGAGTTCAGTAGTCACTTACTTACTACAATGGGTGATAACTCCAGAAACCTGTGAATCCTATGGTCAGAGATACCTTCACAGGCCTTTGATAAGAGTTCACCCCTCCAGAAGGTGAGAACTGGTTCCCATAAAGACTGCCCCCTGGGCAGTGCTAGCACCATAAAAGCCATGAATCCTTCGGCTTGAGTCAGTCTTATGAAGATAATCCCCTGACTAGAGAGTCTTCAAGGGAGCTTCACTGGAGACTGCAGCTTGGATTGTAGGCTTGGAGCTTGGCTTCAACTTGGACTCTGACTCCTGGACTACTTCATGGGGTGAGTGAAAGGTTGACTACTTTCCTAGTTTCTGAAGACTAGCTTCCATCTTGGAGGAGGCCACGTGGCCTTCCTGGTTGAGAGCTAATTAATTTCTGCCTGAATTAAGATAGGATAGATAACTTCTCTAAGCTCTTCACATTTCTCTTCTTTATTGTTTCTTCTCTATTTGTACATATTTGTAGATACGTTTCTGACTCGAGATATAATAAATATTGGCAACCACATAATTTCATAAAATTATTGTCCAACCATTAAATTTAACCCTTACATAGCTGAGGAATCTGGGGCATAAAGAAGTCACTTCCCATACAGAATGAGCATCTGAGGTGGCATCTGACCCTGGCTCTGGCTTTGCTTCTCCAGCTAAAGCTTCATGTTCTCTTTGGGTTCCAAGTGCTCCATTCAGATGCCAATAAACAATAATTGGTTCTGGGGAGTCTACTGCTTTTATTCTCTTCTAGTCATTCCCCTTATGTCTCATCTAGCAAAACATTTCTTTTCTAGCATCTAGAGGGCTCTTAACCCTGTTTGGAAAAAAGATGGTGAAGGAGGCTAAAGGGAAGGGGCTTTGGTTTGAAACAATGAAACAAAAGCATCAGAGGATCAAAGAGAACTTATTGACAGGACACTGGAAAGCCGATGAATAATTTTTCATTTAAGTAAAAAACACATCAGGATTAGAAAAGCACAACTTACTAAATCCTCTAATTTGTCCAAGCCTCCAAATCCTTCAGGGACACAAGTAAGTTCATTGTACTGCAGAAACAGGACCTTCAGGTTTCTTAATTTTGTAAGTTCTTCAGGTAGCATTTTCAGTTTGTTATGACTATCAACAGATAAAAATAAATGTTAAATAACTCAAAGAAAAAATTTAAGAAAATATACCAAAGTTTTGGGTCACTTTTTGTTACCAAACTACATGGCCTTACTAAAACTTGATTTGTTATTATTTTAAATGTACTTCCATTTTCTTTCATGACACTGAGCACTAAAAGACAATAATAAGGCGACCTTTTAGACATTTCAAAGGAGAAAGGGAAATTCTTTCTTCATATTACTTCATATATTTTATAGTTAACTCTTAATTATAATTAATTATATGAACTAAACTAGATATAAAGGTCTTTTAAAATACCTATAATCTAAAATGTATTGGAATCTGGATTAAAGAATTCTGGGAAATTCTTGGTTCTTTCTAGCTCAGCCTTCTTGTGGCTGACACAGACCCAAAGGTGAAGCTACAGATCACTTTGCAAAGTCCACTCATGGATACTTAATACATTAAAAAACACAAATCATGATCTTAAGGAATTTATAAAGTTAAGAATATGGGGATAATGCGAGAGAGAACATGATTAAAGGCATAGGAAAAGTCCTGAGAGAGCAATTTAGGATCTGAGGTGGGAGAATCAGGCAAGACTTCAAAGAGGAAGGGGCCCTCAAGGTGAGTTTTGAATCCAAGGAAATATTTCATCATGAGGAGCTATGGAGAAGAACTAATCTAACAGAGGGATCAGTGTCTAGACTTGGAGATCAAAGGAAAAGTCAGAGTCTATTCTCCTAAAAACAAAAATAGAATGCAGTAAATGTAGAAAGTAAAATATTGGAATAAGAATTTAGAAAGTGAAGAATCTTCAATTAAGGAATCTGGGTTTTATTTGGTGAAAGTTTTTGGGCCAGCAGAGCAAGGCTGCCTGCATCAGGAAAATTCCTCACAAAGGACAGATTGGGAGAGAAGACAAGAAGTGGGCAGACAGTCAGAGCCTAACTTGTCTGTCCTGGGGCCATGGCTGTTTCTAGGGGCACTACAGGTCACTCAATCCTTAAAACTGGGAGATTCCCTTTGACTCCTCCCTCTGCCTCAGATCACATCTAATAAACAACCATGTCTTTTCAACTCCACATTCTTCAAATCTCTCACTCCCAACTCCTCTTCTGTGCTGCCTCTAGTGAATGAGACTTGGTGATACAGTGTGGCTGAAGAGTCAGAAGACCAGACTCAGACTCTGACAAGAACCCTGGGAAAACCTTTAACTTCCATGAGCCTCAGTTTCCACTTCTATAAAATAGGAATAAATAGCACCTCCTCCCAGAGTAATTGTGAGGATCAAATGAGATCAGATGTGTAAAGTGCTTTGCCAGCCTTCAAGAGCTATGGAAATACCATCCACTACTGTTGTTGCAGTGTTCTCCACCCTGCTCCCTGCCCCCATCAGAATAATCTTTCTTAAGCAAAGAACTTGTGCTAGCACTCCCTCCTCTGCTCAAAATTTGTCAATCACTCCCTAGTCCTTACAGTATGACTTTTAGATTTACTCCACCCTGCTTAATCTAGCAATCAGGAATGTCTACACCCCTACTTAAGGATTAAGTGTTGAGAAAGATGGCCTATGACAGACATGTGCTAGCAAGTGACAAATCAGAAACAACTGACAAAACCCTTGGGCTGTCCTAAGTCAAGCTTAAGCTACCATTGAGACATGTGAGATGCAGGAAGTGATGTAAAAAACGGTCTATATATTTCGCATCACTTCCTCTCTCCGACCTCTTTTCACGGAGACGTGGCTCTCTCTCTTTCACAGCAGAGACATGGCTAGTGGGAGCATGCTGGGCATCTTGGCGTTTTGGTGTACTTGCAACTCTTGTCTGGGCTTGGCCTGAGAGTGCTAGGTGAGTGAGTTTAGACTGATTCCTTTTTCCTTTACCTTGAAAAGCACTATCCTCTTAGGAGGCCCCTCATCTTGGAGTAGACCTCCTGGCTGGAAGCCAAGCTAGTTTTAATCTTGGAGGAGGACTCGTGGCTGAGGTCTCTGAACTTCCCTTAGCATAGCCTAGACCAGAAAATCCTTATACCTCTTTCTCTCTTCTTCTTTTTTTTTTCCAAGTTTTAAAAAAATTGTGTATATATATATATATATATATTTAAAAAACCCAAATACATATTATACATTGTATCAATGCACATTTATTTTAAACCAAAAAAATACTAGCAAGTTAGGTTTATTATTTCTCTAATGGGGGAGGGGGGTTGCTGTGGTGGAATATTTTGGCTTTATTCTATAGACATAGATAGTTGGATGCCTGCCCATATACACTCATAATGCTAGAAAAGCACTAAATGCTTTGTGTAACACTATCATACACAGTTAACTGAAAGCATTCAATTTGGATCGATGGACACATTGTTTTCAAGTTCTCTCTTCTTAATTCCTTCCCTCTATATTAATTAAACCACCATAAAATTCCCAAACTGACTTGAGTATTTTTATTGGGATTTGAATTAATCCCTAGTGACCAACTAAATTTATATTCAGTTTTAAAAAACCCTAAGTTTACCCCTTACAACAGGAAAGTCCAAAAACTGCCATGTCTAGTATTTAAGGCCCTTCCCACTTAGGATCCTGTCTATTTTTCTTGCTTTCATTCCCATTGCTCTCCCCTATGGACAAGATGTGCCTGACTCCAAACCCACTACTCTATGCCCATTAAAGCCTCTGCTCAGGCAGTGCCCCTCCCTGCCCTGCTGAAAGCCTACCTGCCTTTAAAAGTCCAATCAGGGACCCCTACTTCCATTAGCCTCACACTAAGAATGCCTTTCTCCCCTGGATCTCTCAGAGTAGTAGGCATACATTTTATAAGATCAGTTGTCCAAGTTGCTCACCTAGTCACAGGTTGCTTTGCAGAGCTAGAAAAGATTAAAGAGCACTGCTGACCATCGGACCAGTATACATTTTTATTTTATAACCTCAGCTGGGCCATCAGTGTGGTATGGCAATCCTTTACTATGTCCCTAACCACCTGCCCACTCATACAGTAGCTCTTCCAAATATGTCTTCCCTCATGTCTCAAAGAATGACCCTTTCCTTAGTCCTCTGAGCTAAGGACCTTACCTTATTATTCACTGAGAGCTCCCCCTTTTCACTGGACATGCCTCAACTTCCCCTCTGCTATCTACTCTGCCTCCGTCTCACATCAAGAGGTGGTTCTTTTCCTTTCCAAGGTAAAAAACCACCACCACCACCACCACCACCACGGCATGCACCTGTGACCCACTGCATCCTATCTTCTCCAGTCCTAGACAGTCAAGGCTGTCCCTTCCATCACTCTCCCTCTCTCTGCCATCTTCACTAGCCATCTATATGTTGTCTCCTGACTGGAGTGTGTTGTGTCTACTCCCCCATATGTCTCCTCTCCTCTGACACTGCCCCCATCCTGGTGTAGGCTCTGGTCACCTCATACCAGAACTAATGCAGTAACTGCTGGAGGGGTCTATCTGCCTCAAAACTCTCCCCACTCCTACTCTGTATACCATTCAGCTACCACAGGGATTTTCCTGAAGTCCAGTTCTGACCACATCATACAGAGCCTCTTCAATCACCTCCAGAGGTTCACTACTGCCTCCAGGAGCAAAATGAAACTGCTGTTTGGTGTTCTGAGCTCCCTCCTATCTTTCCTATCTAATTCCTCTTTACTGCTCTCCATCTAGTTCCACTAGTCTATTTGCTGTTCCTCACACATATCCCCTCTGCCTTTCTTTTCACCTCTCCCTCTTGGCTTGCCTGGCCTTTCTTTTAAGACTCATCTCAAATTCTAACTTTTTTTTAAACTTTTATCTTGTCTTAGAATCAGTTCTAAGGCAGAAGGGCGGTTACAATGGGAAAGAGAATAGAAAAGGACAGATATAAAGGCTATTGTGAAGGTAAAATTAACAGGGCTTGAAAAGTAATTTAGATGTTGGAACAAAAGCAAATCAAGCCAGACCAAAGTAGATGGATGAAATGATGATTACTGAATTTAACCAAACATGGTATCAATAAGATTAAAGTTTAGCAGCAATTAGATCGTCTTCATAATGGGGTTAAATTTATAATCAGCCAAGAAAAGTTTAGGTAACTTGAACAGGAGAAAAAAATTATTCTTTGATTTTCAAAACTAAAATTCTTATACCTCCATAGAGAGGTATGTGGGTGGCTCAGTGGATTGAGAGCCAAGCCTATAGATAGGATCTGGCCTAAGACACATCCTAGCTGTGTGACTAGGCAAGTCACTTAACCCCTATTGCCTAACCCTTACTACTCTTCTGCCTTGGAACTAATACATAATACTGATTCTAGGACAGAAGGTAAAGGGTTTTAAAAAATGTAAATTTGTTGTCAATCAATAAATGATGAATTAAATGTTGTGACTTCCCAAATCACAGCAGAAGTAGGTTTTTAAATCAGGCTGCTGTCTTTATTTATTTATTTGCCTCCAGGGTAGACCTGTGATTTCTCCCACAAAGGGTACTCACAGCATGCAAACTCCCTACTGATGGTCAATTTATCTGGTTTTAAAAAGTTTTAAAACTTGAAGAAAAAAAAAACCCAAGTTAAGAGCCTTCCCAGGATCAGAGTATGTACAGACCCTCCAGAGTTGAACACTGGCCCAATTTCCTCACCCTTCCCCTCTTCCTCCCTCTCTCATTACTTAGAAAATTAAAACCAAACTAATTTTAAATTCTTCCCTACAATTATCAAAATTAGAAATAAGTGCATTTCAGCCTTACCTGACATTAAGCTTCTGAAGATTTTCCAGTTCACCTATAGCACAAGGAAGGGATGTCAGCTGATTATCATGCATCTGGAAAGAAAGCCCATAGATTCAGACTTAGATAACCAATGTTTCTTCTTACCTCTAGTCCTTTGCTCCCAATTTTCTCCACCATTCCTTCTACTACCACTTTTCAACTTAGCCAATTCCCTTAATCTCCTTCTAATTTTGGTATAAGTAAAAGAGGCTGTTGATGCAAAATCATCCTTGGAAGCGGAAGGTTCCTTGATGCTGACTGAAGCTTTGCTCAAGTGGTCAGATACAAGGAAGTCTGATTCAAGCCTCAATCCAACTTCCACACATAAGTTAGTCAACTGCTACTGCCTAAGAGGGGTCTAGAAACTGACAAACCTCCTTTCCTGGGCAGAAGCAATGAACTTATCAGCTGCGAATAAGGCAGTAAAGGAGAGAAGATTCCTCCTGACTCCTGCTCCAGTTTACCCACAGGACCACACACACACACACACACACACACTCTGAGTCTATCATACAAATCACTGCCAATTTGTTCCACATTTTCTTGGATTTTCATTTTCAGTGATCTGGTGCAAACATGCAAGGAAAAGAATAAGCTAGTAAGAGTGGTTATACTGGCTGAGGTAAAACAAGCCCCCAAATCATAGAAATAAAGTCTTACTGATTCAATGAGCTTGAAAATATGGCATGTCAAAATTAAAAATCTGGTTTCAGAAAGAACAGTAAAATTCAGTTAACCCAATATTTTAATTTAAATCCAAAGGGAAAGTAAAAATATTCCTGTTCTGTCAAGTTAAAAAACCTATCGATTCTAAATTTCAAACTGATAGTGTTTAGAGATCTAAAATATTATGCCATATGAAAAAAATTCACAATATGGTCTGTAGTATCAAAATTCATTGTCCATGAAGTTATTCAATCATTATAATCTCTAAAACAAAGCTTTGTCATGATGGCTGGATGTCTTAAAGAGGTTTCACTTGAGATATTCTAAATAGCAAGGACAAAAACTACACTTTTTATGAGAGAATAGGGATATGCTGCAGGGTGCAGCTCTCTCAACCAAGCCCTAGTGAGCTGTGAGATTCCAGTCTGCTTAAAGGCCATAATTTTGACATGATTTTCCTGCATTACACCAACAGGAAGTAGAAACCTTTCCCTTCCTACTTCATTTTCAAGAAATAAGCTGAGCCACATCTTCTCTTCACAATGTCAGGTTATATTTCAATCAAGCAGTCAGTCAACTTACTTACATCAAGAATAGTCAGTGCAGGCAGAAGTCTGAGGTCATCCGAAAGTGACTGAAGTTTATTGTTGGATATGATTAGCTTAGTCAAATCTGTCTGCTCCCACCACCGTTCAGAAGAATTAAAGGAATGATTCTGGTTCGCTTCCTCAGGAAGATCCAGATTTATTCGCCAGACCATTTGAGGGACTATTTTTTTCCAAAAGTGAGAAGAAAAAAATGTAATTACATTAATAGTTTACAATTAATATTAATGTTTATGAAAAATGAAAATCACAGATTAGTATAGTACCAACAAAAAAATTTTTTCAAGCTTGTTTCTGTTAAAAAATAAGGAAAGGAAAAAAATTAAAAATTAAAAAAAAATAAGGAAAGGATTAGGAGTAAACAGTATTGGTGACTGGAAAGAACAATGGATTTGGGGTGACAGGAACAGAATTTAAATCCTCAGCACCAAGACAGGTTATTGTGAGTTGTCTTTTCTCTTTTCTGATAAATATCAATTACCGCTACTCATCTATAAAATAAGGAAGGCGAGCCGAGATATCCTCAAGATCTCCTAGACATCCTTTCTAGCTCATATATAATGCTATGCTTCTAAGAAAGAATTCAGAAAAAATAAAGATTGTTAAGCTCTCATTGAACTCTATTATTCATTCAAAGAATAATTAATTGCAATACTATACAAACTGTTTGTAGTAAGATGAAAAGACACCCATTCAATCATTTTCTAGAAGACAAATATAGTCTTGTAACCTAAGCCAGGAAGAGACAAAACAAAGAAAGAAAATTACTAACAAATTATCCCTAATGAACACAGAAGTGAACATTTTCAGGCTACAAAAACATATTAGAAAACTAGGTGGAGTTTATACCAGAAATGCAAGACTAGCTCAACAAGGCAAACTATAAATATATAACAAATTCTGCTAATAATACAAATAATATGTGATTACATATATGATGAATAGGTTTTTGACAAAATTCAACAATCATTTCTACTTTTAAAACTCTAGAATAAGAATAAGTGGACTGTCCCTTAAAAAAAAAAGATTTCTCTAAATTCAAGAGCAAACATTATATATAATGGAAAAATGTTAAAGTTTTTCCCAGTAATATCATGGGTAAAGCAAGGATTCACAATTATTACCACTATTATTTAATAGTGCTTGTAAGCATCTAGGTGCTGCAGTAGAATCAGGAAGATACAAATTCAAACCTAGCTTCAGGTACTTACTAGCTGTTACACTAGGCAAGTCCCTTAACTCTGTTTGCCTCAGTTTCCTCATCTGGAAAATGAATTGGAGAAGGAATGACAAACCACTCCAATGTCTTTGCCAAAAAAACCCTAAATGGGGCCAGGCATAATCAGACATGACTGAAAAATGACTAAACAACAAAATACCAGCTATACCAATAAGGTCAAGGAGGATGAGGATTAAGAAAAAGATGTTGAACTTGAGAACTAAGAAATCATTTGTACTTTGAAGAGCAGTTTGGGTTGAATGATAAGGTCTGAAGTCAAATTAACAGGGATTAATAAGAGAGTGAGAAGAGTAAACGTGGAGGTACCTATTGTAACAGTCTTTTCAAGTTTAGCTACAAAGGTCAGAAGAGATAGAGGATAATTAGCAGAGAAGGATGTGAGAGTTAGTTCAGTTTAGGGGAGACATGGGCATATTTGTAGGCAGTAGGAAATGAGCCAGCAGAGAGGGAGAGATTGAAAATAAGTGAAAGAATGGGATGATAGAGAGAAGGGTCAATCTGATAGAGATGATGAGATGAAAGCAGTAAGGTGACTTCATCATATGAAACAGAAGCATAGGAGAGAGTGGCAGAAGGATGACCAAAAGGGAGGTAAGTAGTGAGTGGCCTCAATTTTTTTTTTTCCGTAAAACATGAGGCCAGTTTCCCAGCTGAAAGGGTAAGGAAAAGGGGAACTATGAAAGGTTTGAAGAGGGATTAGAACTATGATAAAATTGCATTTTATTCTGGTCTCCCTGACCACCTCTTCCCTTTCTAGTCAGTGCAGTAAATTTTAGCAGGAAATAAGATTGCAAAGGGGAACCTGGAAGTCATGTACAAACTATCCCAAAGACCAAAGGAGCAAATTTACAAATTTTATCATATATTAACTAAATTTCACATCATGGCAATAAGTGCCAAATCAGGAGAAATCCCAACCTATGGGCTATTTGTCAAAGTTCTGGTCCTACAATATGCAATTTCCAAATAAAATCTACATCTTCACAACTCCAGACCAGCAGAATATTAAAAAAAAAAAATGCTGATAACTTTTAGATAAAGGGTTTGAAGTTTTATTTATAACTTTGAGATTATTTGGACATGTTCATGAACTAATCTTAAAGTGGCACAGATAGGAGTTAATGTTTCTCAAAGAAACCTTAAAAAAATAAGACCTCCAATTTCTGTCCCCCAACTTTCTCCCACCTTTATTGATATGCCGCTGAGAGCTCCTAACTCTAATTCAGTTATGTGAATGATGCTCTCTGCCTCTCCCCTTCCCCATTTTCTTCCCCAACTCATCTGCTTAGGGTATTTAAGGGAGAATTAATAGGTATGTTGAAGTTCCTTAATGAGTGTAGGAGTTGGGAAGGCAAGAAAAATTTAAAGCCAGGTATCAAGCTCAAAGAAAGGAGGTGATTGGGGTCTACAGACAACAGTTTCCCAAACAGTCCTCCTAATTGAAATCTCTCCTCACTCCAATTCAACCTTCATATACTTGCCACCAAAGTGATTCTGTAAACCACAGGTCTGACCACAGCACTCCTCAGGAAGCTCTTGGTTCTCTATAACTTCCAGGATCAAGCAGGAACTCCTGTTTGGCATTTAAATCTCTTCCCACGTTTCAAGACTTCTTAAACATTACTCTCCTGCCCAACTCACTAGGCCACTGATGGCAAACCTTTTAGAGACTGCTTGCCTGCTCTGCCCCCATTCAGCACCTGGAAGGGAGGGAGAAAGGAAGGGGAGTGGCCCAGGTGCTCTGCTTTCATTTTCATTGGGCTGCAGAGAACAGGGGCTGGGAGGTGAGATGGAGAGGGGAGAGGAGCTGCTCAGTCCAAGTCACTCTGCCTTTCTAGTACCTAACTGGCAGGCAACCCCAGCAGAGTGCCCAGAGAAAAGTCACTGCCTGCCTTCTCCAGCAGGTGTGCCATAGGTTTGCCATCATGGCACTAGGTCATATACATATACATATATATGTGTGTCTATATGTGTGTGTGTGTATATATATAAATAAAGGCTATACCTACTATATATGCCAGGAACTGTGCTAAGTAATCACAGAGAATGCATAATAAGGGAAGAAAAGATCCACACCTTTAAGGAACTCACAGTTTAACTTGGACAGATAACACAGAGCTGAAAAGTGTGAGGAGAGAAGGGAAGGGGGGGGCGGGATAGGGGGCACAGTGGAGAAGTCAGAGAAGTCCTGAAATGGTGCAGCAAGGTGGAAAATGGAGAGATGTCCGTGCTGAGCCCTCTCCTCCTAATGCTGCTCGGAGTTCTTGGTGATGCCCTTCGTGAGGGGTGCAGGTTAATGAGGAGAGATAGAGGAAGTAACCGAAGGCCTGAGGAATCGGGGCTGGGGGGGGGGGGGGGTGAGCGGAGGGTGTAGGCTCGGCCCGGCGCGATTTCGGAGTCACGACTGGCACAGCCGGCTCTCACCTTCGTTCAACTCTCGGCCCGAAAGGTTGAGCTGTCCGCTCTTCCGCGCCGCCTTCAGCAGCCCCTGTGGAACCACTGCACAGTTGTCACCCCGTTCATGGCAAAAGCCCGGCACCTGCTTCTTTAGCCGCGACATGTTGACGCTCCCGCCTCAGCCAGGGTAGCCTTGCTCTGGCCTTGTGACATACAAAGGGCGCGCCGCGCCACGCCGCAATCCACCCTAACCGATTGGCGCCTTAGCTCTAAGGCCCCGCCCCACATGTCCTGTGACGTACAATCTGCGCGCCCCCGCTCCATCACCTCTAGCCTGTGACGTAAAAAATACGCGCCCCACCCCGCCTGCTGGGCCTCGCTCTGAGGGAGGGAAGCGTCATACGGACGTGGAGCCCGCACGCGATGACGCATTGACTGGCGCGCCTGTGACGTAGCCAGCGGCGTCGCGGGCCCGGAGGGAGGGAGGCAGGAAGGAGGATTCTGGAGAGGTGCCGGGGTTGACTGCGTGTTCCTCAGAGCCAGCGTCCTCCTTAGGTAAGCGGGCGTAGAGGCCGAGGGCCCGGGACCGGAGACCGAGGAGCGGGGGCGGGCAAGGGCGCCTAGGCCTTCTGCGGGCGAAGGCCGGCGAGCGGAGACGGCCTATGGGCCGGGGAAGGCTTCGCCGAGCGCGCAGGCCCCAGGCCGCGCCGAAGGCCCTTGGCCACTGTGCGGGCCTGGTTCGGGAGAGGGCAAATGTCTGGGTTTCCCTGGGCCCCTACTCTTTCTCTTCGTTCCCATGTTAGCGGGGTCAGGGGTCAGGTCTGGGGGCGAGGGGTGCGTAAGGCCTCAGAACCGTCCTCCCGCCGAGAAAGGTCGCCGCGGGCCCACAGGAGGCGCTGCTCCTGAGCCAGGCCTCTGGGTTTCACCAGAAGGGTGTAGACGTGTCCGAGACTGGCTGGAGAGAGAACTTGGGCACGGATATTAGGGCAGCGCTTCCTGACGATCTCCTGAGGGCGAGCCCCGCGACGGAAACTGCCCCCGGCGAGGGCAAAGAGCTGAGTTCTCGAAGCCTCCGGCTTCAGTTTAACCATCTGTTGAATAGGAGGCTATTCCTTTGACTCAGTGATTAGTCCGAGAGAAGGCAAACCGAGATCTAAAGCGTGTGCCTTAATTAGCACCTATTGCTGGGAGATGGCCCGTCCATTAGGTTCCGGGACAAACCACAAATAGTCCCTGCCCTCCTGGAGTTGGTTATCTATTATCTCGTGGAGTTTGTAGTTTAAAGAGAGACCACGCGCAAACATATAGACTAAGCAAGTTATCGACAGGAAAAATAGAAAACTAGAGGGATTGGGAAAGGCTTCTATTAGAAGGTGGCATTTTAGTTGGAAAGCCATGGAAATCAGTAGGTGGATGAACAGCGAGAGCATTTAAAGATTAACAAAGTGGAACCCTGAGGTAGCTCTGTGGTTAGAGGGCGTGGTCTAGAGGTTCTAGGTTCAAATTTGGCCCCAAACTTTCTAGTTGTTTTGACCTTGGGCAAGTCACTAAGTGCCTAGGCCTTATCTTTTCTGCCTCGGAACTAGTGTTTAATATTTGTTTTAATACCGAAGGTAAGGCGGGGTTTTGTTTGTTTTATAAACAAACTAAGACTTGCCTAAGTCTTACCTCATTGGGAAACAGCTTAAACTCAGGTCTAACCCATAATATGATTTGCTCTGCAGTTTCCCAGAAGTGCAAACACTCGCACAAATGCACAGTTATAGTTCTCCACCAGCTTGTCACTAAGGCTAAAATTTGGGATAAAGAGATTGTCAGACAATTAAAATATAATTAAGGCTAGAAGGAAAAAATAACCTTAGCCTCTAATTTTGTGTTAGTATACTTATTTCACTTCTAATACAGAAAAAAAAAATAGCTTCATTATAGAATTGCAGATATTGTTATTAGAAATTAACATTTTCATTATTGATGTTGAATTACAATAATAATATTGGGGAAATGGTTCAATTTAAAGAAAGAAGAATATTTTGCTTTATTTGTGACAGACTAAGCAATAGTCTGAGGTATTGGTAATTATTTTTTGCAAGTTAATTGATCCCTTTTCTCCCTCCCTATATATAATTCCTCTTCTAAAAATTGTTGTTATACTTTATATGCACTGTGGAGAAGTCCCCTGGAACAGCATGCAAACCCTTTGAGGCCAGACTTTAGCTGGGTATTGTCTGGACATTCCTCTGAATGTACAATTTCTGTGACTGGCAAATCCTTTAATTACCCTAAGCCCTAGTTTCCCTGACCATGAAAGCTGAAGGAGGTGGTCTGTGAGGTCCCTCCCAATTCTACATCTGTGATTGTGCCCTCTTTAAGACATACTGTGTGGCAATGGATAAGTCACTTAATGGTTCTGTACTCTAGGCACCTTTCTCACACTAAGTTGCAGAAGCTTTGACCTATGTTGTTAGAGTAAGGGGTTTCCTTACTTGGAGAGTGTCTATACCACTGATGGCTAACCTATGGCACTCAGGGCACTCTGTGGACATAAAGCCTCCATGCCCCCAAGTTAATTGCTAGAAAGGCAGAGGGATTTCGGTGGTGCTGCTCCCTTCCCCCTCTCTACCACCCCATAACATTTTATTCACATGACCTGCTGCTCTGTCCAGCAGCCTAATGGAAGCACTTCCTCCCTACCCTGTGTGTGGTAAAGGTGGAGTGGGGCCGGGCCCATCACACTAACTCTAAAAAGTTAGCTATCACTGCTCTATACCAACGAAATATACTACTTCATCTCTGCACCTAGCATGGTGCCTGAACACACACAAGAAGCATTTATTTAAAGTTGACTCATGGGGCTAAGTTCAGGGGCAGAAAATGGAAAGTATTGACTAATGTTTATAAAAATTTTATT
Organism: Monodelphis domestica; assembly: GCF_027887165.1. Lineage (NCBI taxonomy): Eukaryota > Metazoa > Chordata > Mammalia > Didelphimorphia > Didelphidae > Monodelphis > Monodelphis domestica. The sequence continues at coordinate 6,867,363 of NC_077228.1, read as the reverse complement.
GATGTTTTTGTTTATTTTAAGTAATGTTTTGGCAAAGTAGAGGGTTTGGAACTTGATATATAGGGATGAAATATTTTATCATTCAACTGGATTAATATAGGAAAACTACCACAATTTTTGTTTTGAGTTGATGGAAATGTTAACAGCTTGAATTTGGTTTCCTTAGTGAAACAGGTATACTTAACAGCAGTTAGCTCACTGTCTTAAGTACTGTCATCTTGCAGTGTTTTATTTCAAATTTTATTTATTTAAACTACTTATACATACCTGTAATGTCATTGTGCATTCTGTTTTGTTTTTGCTCAACAATAACAACAAATATTGATCTGACTTTTTTTTTTTTAATTGTGATGAGACTTCTGAATTTAGGCCAAAAAAAAAGACCAAAAAACTATCCCTATTAATTGAAACTTGTACCCTCATCTATAACTTTCCTTGTCCAGTGATACCAAATTCAAATAGGAATAGAGGACCACATAAATATCCTTATGTGCCTTTTAAAAAGTAATATTAGTTTGCATTTTTATTTTGTTAAATCTTTCCCAATTAACATTTTAATCTACTTTGGGCTTCACTTTGGGAGTGTTGAGGTAGGGCTGTATGTTTGACACCTTTCCCATGACCAATCTTTTCTTGTACTCAACTTTATTTAGCCGGTGAGAATGGAAGGAAGCACTTCTGGATATGGTATCTTAATGTGTTATGGAGAAAATTTTTAAAGTAATATTTTCTTTTTTTCCAGTTTAAAAACTATGTGGACTATGGGTGTCCTCAGGCTTAGATCTATAATCTTCATGTAGGTGTAGGGGACTCCAGAAATTTAATTTAAGAAATTAAGAAATATTTAACCTAAGGTTCTATTCCTATTTGAGTTTGGTATCACTGGACAAGGAAAGTTATAGACCAGGGTACAAAAGTTTCGATTAATATAGGGATGGCTTTTTGGTTAGATTTTTCTAGTTTTGACAGGGGGAAATCAAAAAGTCCTTTGCTATTATAATTTTTTTTATCTATTTCTATCTGTATCTCTGTTTTTTTTCCCCTCTAAAACTCTGGTTGCTATAACTTGGTGCATACAGATCTAATGTTGATAATGCTTCATTATCCATAATCACACAGACACCCGAGGCTTCAATACAACCGTTGTAGTTTCTTCTAACATTTAAATCGGAAACATGTTTTAAATCCATTATTAATAACCATTTCAAAGTGTTAAAATTAGGAAGGGATATGAACTTGAATTTCTAAGTTATTGCATCCATAAGTTTTCAGTGCTTTTGTTTTCTCTCTAAAGGGGGGGGGGGGATGTCAACAAATAATTTCTATTTCACATAGTGGGGAAAATGTTAAAAAGTCTTCCAGATATAGCTCTTTAACAGTAACACATTTAAATACAACTGTATTTGAAGACATTTGTTAGATTTGGTTTAAACAACGGTTAACATTGTAAATATTTAGATATATTTTAAAAACAACACTTTAATCCTTGAACTAGTTTTCACCCAAGCATAAGCTATGTTTCCAAGGTCTGGAGGGTGAAATTGATTTGAGTCGTTGGGAGGGAGGTATTAAACATATCAAAAAAATTTTAAGTCTTATAATGTGCATTTTTTTTTTACCTTTCTCGGTTATCTTTTTAAAAGTGGGTCATTAGATAAATTTTGACATTTTCCTTTGTAACATCATAATTCCTATATTGATGTGGGTTGTTAATTTGTTTTATGTGATATGCAAAAAAAGTTTTGTTTTGCATTCATATATACTTTTTAAGTTAAGGATTGAACCTATCATTTCACTAGCCAAGGAAGCTTCCTGATAAGGGGACTTCTACCAAAGCAGATTTACATTTTTCTTTCTTCGAGCATAACTACCCTGTCTGAAAGAAGTGCCTAGGGGACAAAGGTTAAAAGACTTGCCTATGGTCACTTTGCCAGTTTGTATTTAGAGGCAATACTTGACCCAAAGCCTTCCTAACTCCTGGGCCATCCTGCTTCACCACATACTTTTTCTTTAAATACAGTTTTGTTACAATGCCTGGCCCCATTTCTATCCTGTGAAAGAAGGGTAGCTATTTTCATAATATTACAATTATTTTTATTTCTAACAGTTTATAAATATTAATAAATAATCCATATAAGCAGACCCTGGTATTTTTAAGAGTATGAAAAGTCCTGGTACCAAAAAATTTGAGAATCTTTACTTTAAATAAATCTAAACAGAAAATGAAACTATTCAGAACATATTTTGTGTGCTCTCTCTTTCAGAAATTTTATTGATAGCTTGAGTCCTCCCCTATTTCTCATTTTCCAAAAGAAAATTCTCATGTGAAAATTCAGATTAAACCAATCCCTATGTTGTATTTTTTTTTCTGTACAAATAATATGCCTTTAAAAAATAAGTAAGCTCCTATTAGCTCAGGAAAGTACCTTGTTTCTTTGATAACCACAAATATTATTGATACATTTTTACTTGTATCCTCAAGTGGGGGGAGACTGTAGAGGTGCTACTTTTTCTATCTTTTTTCCCTCTGATACACGACCTTGCCAACAAAGTAAAATAATTGTTCCATGTCAAAATAAGAATATTAATTTAGCTTGTGGCATTCCTACTTTTTCAGTTGATACAGAAGTCATTTGCTCTGCAGGACTAGTTTTGCCTCAGATAGTTCCTTTTTTTTTTTTACTCATTAAGGGGAAATCTTTAGTGTAATTCTCACATCCATCCCCAAGAATTTAAAAATGTATATGAACATCACAAAAATGTTTGCCTTTTATGTAGTTTTGCCTCAAATATTTCAAATATTAGTAAATATCTCTCTGTCTGCTCAGGCTTTTTAAAACTTTCCACCATAAAAAAAAAAGTGTTGGCCCCAGCATTAAGAAAATCTTGGCTTTTCCCTTACATGTTGATTGTCTTTTCCATTTGATTGAAGATAAAAAATAGAGCTTTCTAAAATGGAAGTTATCTTGAACTTTTTTGTTCCGTTAAGGAATTCCAGGTTTGTTGGGTTATTGAAAAAGTTCCTGGGACTACAGGACAGTCTAGTCAGCAGGCATTATTAAACAGCCTTTCTATCCAAGTAGGCATGGTGCCAACGTAAGACAAACTCACCTTCTGTTGGATGCACACAGACACACATAAATAAGTACAAAGTACAGATAAGCTCTGACTATATGGCCATTTGGGTGAAGGGATCCAACTTTCAGGAAAAGCCTGTTTATCCCAACAGTCAGAATGCTGAGGGAGCATTTTAGGCAAATGCACTGCAGTGGGGGATGGAATGTCCTGTGCAGGGGAGAGGAAGTAGACGTGTGTGACTACCCTGGGGAGCAGCCCTGAAGGAGGATGGTTAAGTAATTAAGAGGTTGGAACCTAGTCCTGAAGTGCTGAGTTTGTATATTATCTTTGAGACTACAGAACCTACTCAAACTCTTCCTCCCCTCCCCCCTTCTCTCCAGGATTAATGTACTAATGTCTGTCGGGCCTGTGCTGTAAGTGCAGTCATTTTTGGAGAGGAGAGAGATTGGGAGTGGGGAGTTAGCAGTTAGTGCCAGCCCTGATAATGAAACTCTTGCCATATAATGTGGCCAAGAATTCATGAGGGCTGAGACTGTGGCCTTGAAGGGAACAGAAGGATGTGAAAGATTGTGAAAACAAAATGGCAGGACTTGGACTTTGATTGTATGGGGGGGGGGGGGGGTAAGGATGGCCTTTGCACAAAGAGCTTGTGCTCAGAAGGGTCAAGTAGGGTCCCTTAGATTTGTGATGTGGGAGAAAGAGCGTCATGAATTCTGATTTGGGCTTGTTAAAAAGACCTGAACCTCAGTAATTTGGGGTCTTTCTCTTCCCCTAAAGGATTTTGTTAAGTATCCACATAACCCTATTTTCCCAGGATGGTACTGATCTCAAGAAATAAAAGTACTTTTTTGATTTTAAAAACTATGTTCATTATAGATAACTGAAAATGTTTCCTTTCTTCCCCCCCCCCACCCATGCCATCCTCCAGCTAATATGTATGTTTATATAGTGTTTTTGTGTTTATAATTAAGATTTCTTTGTTGTTTCTTTAGAATGATTTCCTTCAGAAAAGAGGTCTCAGACCAATTTTAAACTTTAATTTTAAGAAACAGATTACAAAACATGGTTTGAGAATAAAGTTAGAATACAGTCCTGACATCTTTTAGCTTTGAGCAAAACAAAAATAAGAGCAGAAATGTATAACACCATGCCTCCAAAGCATAAGCTTATCTTTCTGGATTAAAATATTGTAACCTTATATAACTTGACCATTATAATAGGAGCATTAGAACTTCAGTTCTCTGTAATCTTTCTCAGAAATCAATCAAATCCTAAGCAATAAATGGATCCTTGCAGGTTGCATTGACTTACAAAAGCACAAATTAATGTCTATGCTGTAGTTTTATTTTGTTAAACATACCCCAATGACATTTTTGTCTGGTTCTGGCTGCATTTAGTTTTATTGGCATGAGTTTGACACCTCTCCTTTAAAAGATATCTGGATCCTTTGGGGAAGGGTGGAAGGAGCCTTTCCTAAGATATTTTTCTTTATCCTGCATATAAGGACTATGATTTTAAAAATTAAGCATATTCATTATTGGCTCAAAGAATGTATAAACACTAACAAATATTTAAAGTTGCTATTCAAACCAAATTGTTCCTTTCAACCTTTTTTAAAAAAATGTGTAGTTGGCTTGTTGCATTAGCTCCTGGGGCCCTTTCTATTTTCCTTTCAATTACTCTCATTTTCTCATTTTTCTCTTGTCTTTCTTTCCCTACCCCCCCCCCCCCAACCCTCTCTTTTCCCTGGTTAGGACCTGGATAATTAAACCTCTAATCAAAAGTTAATTATTGCTTGAAATTAACAGTAAACCATACTTTATTGAGACTAGGGGAGTTTGAAGCCCAGAGGAAAACAAAGGGTTCTTAGAGTTTCAAATTTCTCTGAAGAGAGGATTTACTTTGTTAGATAAATTTGAGTAAACCTCTGTTGTTGGGCCTTGGAGCATTTTGAGAGAGACTTTTATTTTGGCCACTTGGGCCACAAGAACCAGCATTTATTTAGCACTAGGTACTTGGCAATCCCTAGTATTTTAACAATTTGTTTCCAGCAAGACCATGACCAGTAGCTCCCCACTCAGAGATAAATGTTAATATTCTAAATTGTCAAATCACTACAGTAGTATTCTGTGGAAATTTTTCATCAAATACAAACATGTGCATATTTAAAACTTTTGATATTTACATTTAAGGGATCATTTTAGAATATGAATTCTTAACCATTAATTCATTTTTAAAAAATATATTTGAAACTGTAGTTCAATGCAATTTGCTTTCCTTTGTAAATTAAGTATTTTATTTTCATGCACTTTATCTTGTTTTGAAAGAGGGGTCTGCCATTTGTCACTAGGCTGCTTTAAAAAGCGCATGGCACAGAAAGGTCCCTCTTACTCCGTAGGAAACTAGAAGTATCTTAAAAGTTTCATATTAATATGAAGCATGGAATTTTTAATGGTTTGGGTTTTACTTAATTCTAAAACAAATCAAGAAATTGTGAAAGGTCTGATATTCCCTTTAGTGTTGCAGTTCAAATAGTTTGAGTGAGTTCCTTTGCAATAATGCTCATTTGTGTGACTAAGTTTATAACTTTAAAAAAAGCTACATTCTTCCTCAGCAATCAACCCTGTGAGCCTACCCTCTTATAATTTACTCTAGGAAGCAGCTGGGTAGCTCAGTGGATTGAGAGCCAGGCCTAGAGATGGGAAGTCCTGGTTCAAATCTGGCTTCAGACACTTCCTAGGCTTTGTGACCCTGAGTCACTTAACCCCCATTGCTGAGCCCTTACCACTCTTCGGCCTCAGAGCTAACACATAGTATTGATTCTAAGGCAGAAGGTAAGGGGTTTTGTTTTGTTTTGTTACTCCATATACCTTTTAATTTTTTAAACATAGGTTTAGATTGGAGTGCCAGATATAAAGTGACTTTATAAATTATGTATTTTTTTTTAGAAATTAATCATGTTATCTGTCAAGAACAATATCACCTGCAACAAACTTAATATTAATCTCATTAATAAAACATCAGTAAGGTTGACATTTTTGTCTTGACTTCTATATAAAGGGAATTGTTGCACATATGTAGTAGATGCTTAATAAGAAATGGCTGCACAACTATTTGGCTCTACCCCTCTCCCCAAATCATACACAACAAAAGAAAGCTATTCCTTGTATAGATGGAAATACTGTCATTTTTTTGGTACCAAAGTCACTTAGAATTGACTTCAGGACACTAGCTGTTTCTCAATGTGATGTGTAAAATAATTTTCAAGGTCATTTTTCACTCTCCTAAAAGGTTTTTTCTTTCTTTCTTTTTTTTTTCAAGAAAAAAAGCAGACTGAAGTTAAATCTCAAATAATATAACATTAAGCTTATGCATATACCGGTAGAATTAAAATTAATAGTGGAAAACATTCTTCTGAGGAGCACTAGTGCATTTGTTATGCTGTCTGATATATTTTTACACAGTTATAAAAAGATTTGCACACGGCCCCTTTTCAATTCAGATTGCATTTTTTAAAAAAAGTTTGAACTGGAGAGATAAGTATTTTTTAAAGGTCACAGTTTCAGGGGATTATTAAGTACTTGACTCAGATCTTCCTCCACTTAGTATTCACCCTTTAGTTACCACATAGCCACAAATGTAAAACAAAATCTGAAGCGACATAGACAAAGAACTTCTTAATTTCTTAATTCTTAATCTCTAGGAGATTTTTGGTGTACACTGACTTATTTCTATTTTGGCACTGAATAAGCCCATATTTATAGGATGTGGGCGGGAGTAACTTATGCCCCAAACAGGTTCACTCTCCCCCCCCCTTTTTTTTTTTAATTTCCATTTTAAGGGGAAAATAAAGACATCTTGAGAATAATTTCCCTTTGCCATTTGTAACTTACATAGACATGGGGTAGAAGGGAGAAGAAAACTAGGAGACAAATATTCAGGTACATGCTCAGTTTTTTGAACAAAGACATTGTTCTTGATTTTTAAGGCCATTCATCTCTTGAGTTCTACTGGTGCTGGGCCCCTCATGTAAAATGTGAGGGAATAAGGAAAGAAAACCTTGGCAGACTTAAAAATATGATTTGTGTCTGAGAAATTAAAATGAGTTTGTTTTCTAGACAGGTCTGAAAAGAAGAGATAGATCCTCATTGCTCTGCATATTTCTAGAATAAAGACAGGTCTGAAATGAAATACTCCATCTACTTCTATATCTGCCCTGGCTGGTGCCCTAGACCTGGAGTGCCCATAGGCCAGATTCCACCCTGAATCCCTTCTGTCTCCCTCTGATGTGTGTTACTGTTTGCATGTTGTTTTGTCTGACCCATTAAAATGTGAGCTCCTTGAGGTCAGAGACCTTTTCCCTCTCCTTGCCTTATGCCTGATATATACAAAGTGCCTAATGCCAAGACCAATAGGATTTAATCAAACAGTTACTAATTTGCCTTGCCTAATGAAAGTTTCTCTTTCTCTGTATATCTCTGTATGTGGACACACTATCTTCTATGCCAGTGGATCCCACATCTCCATACCCAGCTTCAGGCTCTTCCTCTCAACTTCAGCCCCACATGCCCAGTTGCCTGTTGGATGTTTCAAACTGGATGTCCCAGGGCCATCTTAAACCCATATGTCCAAAATGATGTCATTATATTTATACCCCACAGTAACTCTTTCCCAAACTTCCTTCCCTATTTCTGGTGAAGATATCACCAGCCCTCCATTCTCCCAGTTTCATAAGCTCAGCATTATCCCTCCACTCTCCCTTGTTTCCATGTCCAATTTGTTGTCAGGGCTTGCCAGTTTATACTTCCACAACTCTGCTATCCAATCCCTCTTTGGTCATGTGGCCATTTCCTTAGTTCAGGCATTTATTGCCCCTCACCCTGACATATTGCATCAGCCTCCTGGATGGGCTTCAAGTCTCTTACCACTCCAATCCATCCTGCACACCATGACCCAGAATAGTTTTCATTAAACATATCTCTACCCCCCAGTGGCTTCCTGTTGCCTCCAGGTTAAATAGAAGCTCCTATGTTTAACTTTTACAACCCCTTGGCCCTGATCTTATTTATCCATCCTCTTTGGATGTTGCTTCTGCTTCCCACACTCCACACTGGAGCCAAATTGGCCTTTGGGTTGTTTCCCCTTTTTGTGCCTTTGCACTGTCAGGTGTTAGAGGAATGCACTCCTTACTTGCACCTCAGAAATTTCTTTCTCCTCCTCTAACAGGTAATTCTGCCGACAGATTCCCCTCAACTGCTAGTGCCCTCCCTTCCAATCTATCTCCTCTTTAACTACTTTGTATATATTTGTATTTATTAACTTTATATGTTTATGTTGTATCTACTTCTATGTCTGTTGTCTCCCCTGTTACAATGTGATCTCCTCAGTGCATAGGATTGTTTCATTCTTCGTACTTGTATCCCTTTTGCTTCCTTAGCCCAGTGCCTGGCACACAGCAGGTACTTCATAAATGTGTGAACATACTCTTCCATAACTAGTTGAAATAGCAGGTACAATGTGTAGACTTGCTTTGAATCCCTTTGGAGACAATTGTCACCGATGTGGGTAAGCTGGAAGCCATGCTTGTCCTATCTGTGCCTGAATGGTTTGTATCTTTCATTTGTAGAGCATCCATTTAAGGGCACAGGATTCTTCAAAAAACCTGTATCTGATAGGAACTGCATTTTAATTTCATTGGATGAAAACTGTGTATTAGCAGGTGAGTTTGGCCTTTTTGTTTTTATAATGTCCAAAAGCTGGTACGTTTCTCGTGCTCCTGGGATTGTGCTAAATTAAATTCTAGATAGTTACAGGGAGAGAAACACCTCCCAAGGGACTTAAATTGTCCTTAGCTGGGGTGGTGTGGTTCCATCATCCCAGAGGCTGTTGGGGAGCATTCCGTGGGTTATTATCAAGCAAATTATTGAGAGGCCATTATAAAGTAGTCACCTATTGAGATTACTTTAGGCAGAGGTGTCAAACAAGCCCCCAGAGAGGCCCCAAAAATGAAATTGGGAAATAGTTAACAAAATCCATAAAGACACTGTAGAAACAACGTTAATGTGTGGTTTCCTAAGTCAAATGCAGCCAACTGGCAGGGATCCTTAGGGTGTGCAGGGCCTGTTTCTATCCATTTTGACCTCCCAGCGGTAAAGGTTCCATCTATAGAAGGAAATGCCCTTTAAGGAAAAGCACTGAGGTATTGGACACCCGCCCCAGAGCTCCTGAGGCAGCAGAAACCATTAGGCTTTGGGGGTAATTGAATGATAAGCCCATATAGGTAAAATAAAAAATAGAATGTGTCACGCCATGGCAATAACTAGTTTTGGAAGAGCGTGGTGGAAAAGACAGGAAACACCACCCCATTCCCTCCCCCTCCTCCTTCCATCTGGCCTGCCAGTAACACCCCCGGGAAACCCGCCGGCAGGGCTGGGGGGTATCAGCGCTTGGAGAGCGTGGCTGGGGATGCAGATCCCGCCCTTGAGCTTCCAGGCTAATGGGAAGGAGGGAGGGGTTAGGCGTGTTCTGGAAACTAACCGAGGCCTGGGTAGCCTGTAGGCCGGGAGAGGTTTGGGCTTGAGCCCTCGTTCAAGTGACGTCAGTGGGATGACGGCGCTCGTACCCGTGACGCGGCGCGCAGGCCGGGACCGCGCACGCGCCGGCGCAGGGCATTGTGGGACGCTGCGGCCCAGCCCGAGCTAGTGGGGCGGCCGTTTGTTGTGGGCGTGCGTAGGCCTGCGCGCGGTCCGTGGCCTGGCCGGCCCTCCCTTGGCCTTGGTCACCCCGTCGTGGTCGAGCTCTCCCTCCCCCTCCTTCCCGGGCGCGGCGGCGGCGTTGGCGGCGGACCGAGCGGCTCCCCTCCCCCTCCCCTCCTCTCACTGTTGTTGTGTGTTTGATGTGTTAAAGCAGGAGCGAGCGAGGCCCGAGAGCGCCATGAGCACGCCCACCGTCGTCCCCAGCGCCCCAGGCCCGGGTCCGGGGCCGAGCGCCGGCGGCGGCCCGGGCGGTGTGGGCGTGGGCGGCCCCGGGGGCGGCAGCGGCGGCGTAGGCGTGGGCGGCAGCGGCACCGAGGTCATCCAGGTGACGAACGTGTCCCCGAGCGCCAGCTCGGAGCAGATGCGGACCCTCTTCGGTTTCCTGGGCAAGATTGACGAGCTGCGCCTCTTCCCGCCCGAGTGAGTAGCGGCAGCGGCCGTTGGCTGGGCCGGGGAGGGCGGGAGGCGATCCACCCACTCTGGTGGGGGAGGGGAGCCGGGATTTCCTCCTCGCTCTTCTGTAGAAAGTTGCTTCCAAGAGTACCCGGACACAGGTGGAGTGGGGGACGCGGGGTGGCTGTCGGGCGAGCCCTGCCCCTGCCTAGGAGATCAGCTCTTTCCCTGCTGAGGCGCTAAACAAACCCCTCCCGGGGCCTAGGAGAGCTGGCTTGATTTCAGCCAATCAGCTGGCTTCTGGCCCTCTGCCGCCTGGGGCCATTTGGCCCCAGTGGCCATATTCTGAAAAGGCTTAGGTTCCCTCCTTCCTTGTTTACAGTACGGCTACTGGTGGTCCTGACAGGCTTTGGGTGCGCTGAGGGATTGTTTATGCCTTTGTGCTTGTGGCTGCTGTCTTTAGACAAAATGGCAGGTCACTAAGTAAAGCCAGGTGTGCCTTGGGCCGTTTCTGAACACCAAGAAGGCTAGAGGGGGCCGGCACAGATTTCTGGCAGAACAAAGTGTGCAGCAGGATGGGCTCTTCATTTCCCTTGTGGCACTTTGTTTTCTTCACTTGAGTTTAGTGGCAGGCAGAAGAGCTCGCAGTTCTTGATGTGCCCCCAGCCATCCGCCACTTGGCCTATTCCCATAGATCTCGAGAGTAAGGCAGGCATTAGAAGAGGAAACAAAGCAATCGAGGAGCAGGGTGGAAAAGAAATGCAAGTTAGGGGCCCAGAGACCTTGGCTCCGCACATACCTCTACCACCACACATTGCGAACAAGTCTTAGAAACCTCACTTTCCTCATCCTGACCAAAAGCAAAGGTTCTCAAGCCGCCTCAAAGCTCTTAAAATGATTGAGGATTAGGGAACTCACTGGATAAGAGTGCCAGGCCAGGGTGCCCTGGGTTCAAATTAGATCTCCAAATACTTGTGACCCTGTGCAAATCACTTAATCTCCGTTGCCTGGCCCTTCCTGCTCTTCCACCTGAAGTTAAAAAGTTTAAATAAACTTAGAAAAACATAAAGAGCTTCTGTTTTATTATCTACTGATAGTTACTGTATTGGAAACTAAAATATAAATTTTTTTAATGCGTGTCGTTTACTTTAACTTAACATTTTAATGAAAAATCTCTTTTCCAGAACCGAACACTGAATGAAAAGATGGCATTTTTTAATATCTAGCTTAAAAGAAGACAACCTGGATTCTCCTATTAGTTTCTTCAATCTATCGCAATATGTTGTTTTGGTTGAGGTATATGAAGAAAATCTAGCCTCAGACAGATAGTAGTTGCATAGGGAGGAGTACTTTAAAACTGCCAGATAATTGTGAATGTTATTTTCTCTATACTGCACAGAAACTCAACTACTCATAGTTGCCATCTGAGCTCTAAAGCCATATTGTTAATTTTTATGAATCCATGAATATAACTTCTACATCTGTGGGTGGTTTTTGTAATATCTCACAGATTGTTCGTTTGGAAAATACTGGTTATCTAGATTTTGCGTGTGTTAACACATGTCCTCTTAATGTCACCAAAAATCTCATCTGAAAAGTCCTAAGTACTGGGAAGTTAGCAAAGCCATAGCAGGTAGAAATTTTCTAAAAAATCAAATCTTAGCTTGAAAGCTTACATTTTTTTTTTTCAAACTGTATCTGCCAAATATACTACATACTCCCCAAGTTCGAATAACAGTTTTGAGCTCTAAATTTAAAGGGCACCTTTTCCTACTTGGGTATATACCCAATGGTATATATATGTGTGTGTGTATATATACATATCTATATAATGGCACATGGTCTTAACGACTACTTACCATTATGCCCTACAGACTATTAAGAAGATGGGGTGGGGTGCCAACATTTCATACACACTGTTACATCAAGGATTTAAATGGACAGATTGGTTTGTTGTTGTTTTTACTGGGTGGTTGTGCCTACAAAGAACACAATAGTGACTAGTATAATTTAGTGCTATAACCCTGATTCCAATCTTGTGTTTCCTGTTATTGCCTTCTAGCTGCTGAGATGGTCCCCAAAATGTGCCCATCAGAGTACTTCTAACCTTTATTAGAGTCAGTCCTGAACCCCAGGCATCAGTGGGGGACTCATTTTGATAACCTGTGATCTAGATGAATTGAGAACAAGCCACCTCAGAGCTCAGTCCTTTCTTGATTTGATGATTACTGATGCTGATTAGCGTACTGAACAAGTATATTGCTTTTGAAAGATACAGCTCTGGAAAAGATAAGAACAGCTTTCTTTTCTTCCCATTTTCAATACTACATCCATGAAGTATAATGTTCTGCCTCAATAGGCTTAGCTCTTCAAAAGAAGAAGAAAAAAGTGGGTGGATTATTGCTGTTCACACCATGGCACACCTTTTGTTTCTGGAAAGTTGTGTGACTGGGAAATGAAATAAAAAGTATGTGCATCAGCACTGAACTTGTTGGAAATTCCAAAGTGTAAAAAAAAAAAAGAGTTCAGCTTTGGTAAACATTGAAGAAATGTTAGTTTAATGAATTCTTTTTTATTCTAAAACAAATTCTGAAGCCTGTTGGCTACCATATAAGTCCTCTCCCCCCCCCCCCCCCCCAGCTATTTTTGCCATTTGCTTTAAGTTGTCCAGCATTAAGAAATTAAGAAGTGATGGCTCAGTTGAGGTTCTGCAGAAGTTTCTCTTCTGAATTAATTTAAAAAATAAATAAATAAAAGTCCTGTGGTAATATAAAGCACAATGACTTACTTGATTCTAAATTTAATCTTTTGGATCTGAAGCCTCATGTTATCTTTCACCTTAGTGCTATTGCTGTCCTTAGATGGAAAATAAATCAGGTAAATGGGTCAAAGTCTTGCCTATAATTTAAATTTGATAATATAGCTATTTGAGGTTTGCCGAGCTCTTTACAGATATTTGATCTGGGCCTTACACAAGATGTTATATATGTAGTGTTTTACTTCATTTTATAGATTGGAGTAACTGAGGTTCAGAGCTCAAGTAACTTTTTCCTGTGGTTACAAGGAAAGTAAAAATACCAGATACAGAATTTCATTGTTGAGATCTTGATATAGTGGAAAGAGCAGGGCACTGGTTTTAAAATCACAGGGTCTTGGGGCAAATCCCTTTATCTCTCTGGATCTCAGGTTCTTTAAATGAATGGTTTGAGCCATACAATTGCTTAAGATCCATTGGAGATTCAAATCTGTTATCCTCTGAAGCTCAGAAGGGGCTGTACCTTTCTCAGTAGCATGGGTAATTTGAATTCCTACGTTAGACTCCTAAGCTAGAGACTCCTATTGCCTTCTAGCTGCTTCCTGAGATGATCCTTGGAAAGATGCTTTTCAGAGTACCACCTTTAGTCAAGAGTCACTCCTCTGGGAAGAGGGGCTCCTGAGTGTATTCTGTGGGGAAAATTGTTTTAGGGACTTGAGCCACCCACTTCTGCTGAAAGAGAGAGCTAACCTTGAAACCTGGAGGGCTTGGGTTCAAATGTCACCACTAAAGGCAAGTTGCTTAACTTCTTCCTGTCCCTGGGCAACTCTCTCCAGAGTAGTTTCAGAAGAGGCAAGTGACCCACTCTGGAAGAGACAGTTTTCCTTACTTAGGACTTCCCCAAACCAGTGTAGTTTCATCCCTACTCCCACTTCAAGTGCTTTTGACAATTTTGAGCCTTCAAGGAGCTGTAACCAACCACTGATGAGCTTTGAGCTTCTTTTCCCCTCTATAGTGTGCTTTCCACTCCAAAACAGCACATGAAATAATTAAGATGTTTTTGTTTGTAATTCAACTAAATGTACAAGGCAGGATGTTTACTGGCTGAAGGATCTTGATTTCTTCATTATTTCCAAGGTTAATTGTACTTTTTTTTTCTTCCTTTAAAAAAAGGTGTATCATGGAAAGAGCCAGCACAGCTAGAGTGGGAGTTTAGAATAGACTCCTTTTTGTATGTTGCATAGATAGCAGTAAGCTACATATGTAAGCATGTGTGAGCATGGAGCTTTCACCCCCTGGTCACCTTATTAAGCCTGATAAAACCTCATAGTTGTTTAGAGGATAAATGAGATCAAGTCTAATCAATTGAGACTTGTGCTCTCTGGGCTTGAAAGTCAAAAGTAAAGCTGGTGAGTACCCTTTACAAATTTGGAATTGCTTACTTAAGAAAAATAAGCCTCCCCTCCCTGAAGTATACCAATATCAGATTGATAAAGTGGTGTGGTGTTCACTTTTCTAGATCTACACCTCCCAAAACCTGGGCCATCTGCTCTTAAATCTGTCTGATTATAAATTTCTTTTGGTCAAGAGTTTATATGGAAGAAAGGGGAAAGTGAAGCCTAGAGGAAGAAGGCCAAGGGAATTGATTAATGACTACGGGCATCCATTTGTCTTGGGAGCAAAACTATCCCAGCTCTTTGCTGTAGTGAAAATTGGACATTTCCTTTGAGGCTACTTTACACTATCAATTAATATTATGTCTTAGCTAACTAAACCTATTTCCATAAATATGTATTTTGGGAGATTTAACAACTTTATTTATTCAATTGTGAAGTGGCAATGTGCATATGGGTTTTGTGTTCTAGATTCGGAACCGTATTTGAAAACTTCACTTCTGGCCCCTGCATGTGATTGGTTTTTGGTAATAATGCCGTTTCTGTGGTAGCTAAACTCTTTTCTCCCTTTTGATTTGTTGTTTTTTCTTTTTTAGTGACTCGCCTTTGCCAGTCTCATCACGTGTCTGTTTTGTAAAGTTCCATGACCCAGACTCAGCAGTTGTGGCCCAGCATCTGACAAACACTGTATTCGTTGACAGAGCTTTGATAGTCGTACCCTATGCAGAAGGTTTGTGCTTTGTTTCACTGCCTATGTGGCCATCCTCTCGATGACCGTCTACCTCAGTCTAGTTTTGTAGAGTGAGTAATAGTAGCATGTGAAAAATGAAAGCAATTAACATATGGAGACCCTTGGTATACTGTGGTCCGTACTTTTGGCTTACTTTGCAGCCAATTCTTAGTTGATCTTAATTCTGAACATTAGAATCGGTTCCAATTTTTCTAGTTTAAGTTGTTTTTATTAGTAAGACTGAAATAACTGTCCTTAACTCCAATTCCTAAAAGACATTTAATAAGCTCTTATCTTAATTGGTGTTGAGTTTAACCCTTCCCCCTTCCCCACCTTCCAATAAGCAGTCATTCAAAAGAAGCAGTCCGTTATATGCACCTTCCTATAGATGCCTTTAACTAAATGCATGACTTGGAATTCCACTTTAATAACAAATGAGAACAGATGGGAGCCATCATTTCCTTTCAGCAGTCACTTTTACTTACTTAAGTTGACCGAATTGTAGATTCCAGTATACCAAGGGTTGAATGATTGTGGTTTGTGTGAAAAGCCAAAAATTCCTATAGGTTAGGTGCCAGAGGGGCACTGGGTATTTTATTCTGTTCAGCCTTGCTATACTTTATAGAATTTCACTAAATAATAAACTCTTCTCTCTGTTATTTGTGTGTGTGATTTTTGTAGTGGAGAAGGCAAATGCAAAGCCCTTCCAGATGACTGAAAAACAGTGGGTCCTCTGCCGCTACAGGGGATTCTAGACAATAACTAAAGGCCAGCAAGCCCCGCTCAAGCCCCCCAGGTGTTTTCCTGGTGTAACCAAATGTTAACCACATTTTCTCTCTTTTTACATTTTAGGCTGTTAAAGTAATTGGACAGGACAAAAGCAAGGGGGGGGTTGGATCTTAAAGGGACAAGACAGCACTTTGACAGCCAGTTTCTGAAACTTAAGGCATACCTTAGTCTAAATGTACCGTTACTTGACTTAATTTCTTTATAAATATAGCATATGATTAAGTGAAATATAAGAGACTTACTGGAATTAGGTAATAAATATGTATAATCGCTGCATTATTGGCCAGGCATTTTAAATTCATCCCTTTTTTTCCTTCCATGAACTGGTCAGGGCCACTAACTTCTCGATACTGCCTATTCTAAAAGGAAGATACCTTACCTCACTCAGTACCAACTTGAGAATTTGCACCATGCCTTATAATTGGATATCCAGAAACTTGGAGAGATGGATTTTGTTTTTCTAAAGAAACTGCCTTGATTTTCTGCTCCAGGCAAACAAAGGCATGTTAATCTAGCATAACCATCTCAGTCCTAAAGAGTGAGATCTTCCGGGGGGGAGGGGGGGTGGCAGCGTGTGTTGGTTAAACCATTTTCTTTTTGTCATTGTGCCTGTTGGAGACGAAATCTGGCACCCAAAGAAATTCAGACCGGGAGCCTGACCGATGGGTCTTGGGGCAGGTCTTTGGGGGCAAATGCCCATAAAAGAATTTGTACGGACATTTTAGGGAGGCCTTTCTAGAAAAAAGCAATCTTTTGTTGGCTAAGCCTTCTCTCACATTTCCAGATGCTAAATAAAATGGAGCAGATCTTATGAGAGCAGCTCTTCATTTCACTTTTTCAGATGTTTTTGAAAGTGAAATTTTTTAGTCTATTGGATTCTGGATGTTTTTCCGTTCCAATCCCTCCCTCTTCTTGGTGTATTTCTCTTAGTGCTGTGCGGTGTTAATGTTGCCTGGCCCCAGGCGTCTTGCTGCACAGGTGCGCGTTCCCTGGCGCACAGCCCCACCTGCTCCATTTTTCACTCTTCCCCGTTGGTGGCGGCTCTCGCTTCACGTGCTTGAAGCACACACACACAGTGTGGGGAAGGGGAAGGCGTGCCCCGAATTTGGTAACAGCGCGATTGTAGTCAGATTCGGAAGGAGCTGTGATATTAATGGATGGGGGGTAATTTAGGTTCCTCGGTTAATGTTTGTTTCTTTTTGTCTGTTTCTTTTTCTTTCATTTCTACACATTCATGCAGTATTTCATGGTTCTATCAAAGCCGCAGTAAAAAAAACTCTTGACGCATGAAAATAACTGGTGAGGGGCCTCATTGCTATTTCCCCATTGTAGTTTTATCTTTCGATAGTTTCCCTTTTTTAAATCCGAGGATCGGATGCATGACTTTTTTAATGGATGCAGATCTTCTATGAGGTGTCTCACAATAAGCCCGAGAGGATTTAGCCTGCCAGAAATGTTGCTAGTTGATATATACATACATAGATATCTACATATCTATCTATATCCTCTTCCTGAGACAGAGTTTTGCATGCACAATTTCCCCTTGATCAATCTCCGGAGGTATGTTAATATCTATACTATAGATGCCCACGCAGTGCCCTGTGCCCCTCCCAATGACCTCCCCCGCTCCCGCTCCCTCTGTAAGTCTCGCTCTGGCCCAGACGAGCCAGATGAGGGTGCTGTGTGTTAGCGCTTGTTGATGTTATCTATCTATCTATCGGCACTCGCAGTGTAGGTGAAGGAACCGTGACCTTTATTTAACAGTGGTTTTTCTTTTTTGTTGTTGTGTTTTACAGTTCTTTTCCCTGGTTCAGCCTGAACTATATACCAGGCCCTGCTGAAAATACCACCCAACAGTTTTCTTCTGCAGCTTGTCCAGTTTCTCTTAAGTGCCCTGTACATATTGTATGTTTATGATGAGATGCAGTTTCTTAATATGTTTTACCGAAACTCTACTGGTATTTGCAAATATGTAGTTACATTGTGTTATTGAACTCTCATTTTGGGGGCTTGGGCACATCAACAGATTGGTCCATCTATCTCTAGGGCTTTTGCTGTTGGATAGGACTAAAACTGTCTACCTGAGTATATGTCTCATTGACGGTAGGACCTTTTGTAATGTCTATACTGAATACCCAGACGACATACTCGTCTCTCGTGGCTTCCAGAGCTTGGGCCAAAGTTCGCTTTTTAACTGACAAGAAGTAGCAGACTTTTTTGGTACAGTTAGTCTGGCACAGATTGGAACAGAAAGCATTTTACTGCACAGGTAAGGAATGTGCCAAAGTATAGACCCTTCACGCACCCAGTGTGTATTCAGAGATCTTCAGAGACATTCAGATTCACTGAGTCAGCAAAAGCCCTACGCTTGATTCGACAGAAAATTTCCTTACATACCTTTCTTCTCTTTAATTTTTACAAAATTTGTATGGTAGGTGTAAAAAAAATCATAGTGAACTGTACCATATTATTAACCCCTAAATCAAACTTTTTTTGTCTTGTGTATCTTGATTTTTCTGTGTGCTTTATAGTGAAGCAGCCGACACGAGTCGTTGTTCATAAAACAGCTTTTGAAAGTTGAGAGCACACCCCTGGAGAACCGACTGTGCTTGCTTACGTTTGGTTCATGACTTAAAAATCGAGTACAGGTGATGAAATCTTGGCAGTGTTAACAAAAAAGTAGTGTGTATTGTGCTATTTTTTTTTTACTCTAGAAACTTAACCATTTGTAGAGAAAAAGGAAGTCAATTTTTCACACATTGAAGTTTCATTCTGACATAAAATTAGTGATAAATATTAATAGAAATCAAGCTTTATATTTTAGCCAACATAAGTACTTTCAACAAACTCAGGTGGTGTATCAGGGAGACATTTTCTGGGTGTTTTTGTGTGTTTTCTGTCTTGAAAAAGAATGTATTCTAATGCATGGCTATCTCTCTGCAGGAGTTATTCCTGATGAGACTAAGGCTTTGTCTCTGTTGGCACCAGCTAATGCAGTGGCAGGTCTTCTGCCTGGTGGTGGACTTCTGCCTACTCCAAACCCCCTTACCCAGGTATGGCTCCTTGTCAACTTTGGAGAAGATGAGAAAGAATGTAAAATCATGAATGAAGCCATTGTAAGACATGATCTCATTACATCACAAGTAGGAGACATTCACTCATTTAGAGAGCTAACAGTGTAGTGTTTTCTCCATTAATTATTTTCATATTTGTGCTGATATAAAAGGTTACTACAGATTTAATATAATCACATTGTATAAAATTTGGAATGTCAAAACTCTCTTGCCCCCAAAAGACAAGGAAGGGTGTGCTAGAACACGTCCATCAAGCCAGTAGGAACTAAATATCCGGCTGTGCTTACTGCTACAAAAATGTCGGCTGCTGCTGCCTGGTCTCGTGCTTTTGTGAATTGATGGTTATAACTGTCAGTATAATTCATTATGGTAGTAACTCGATTGGATTTAATATAAGGATTTGTGGTCATGTGGCCCATAATTCATAAGGCTACACTTTGGGGACTGTCTTAGGTCCTCATCTAGGTGTTCTTCACTGTCCTACACAAATGTAAAAGAAAGTCTGTATACCACTTATAAATGTTCTTCTGTCAACCATTATTTGTTGACATAATTCAAGGAATAACAAAAGAACAAAAAGATACATATGAATTGTACAAAGTCAAAATTGATTCATTTATAGCTGGCATGACAGTATACTTGGATGACCCTAGGGATTCAGTAAAGAAAGTTATCAGAATATAAAATTAGTCCAGCAAAATTACCTGCACTTATTTTGATTTCTATGTCTAGTACTAAATAAAAATGAAGAAATAAGAAATTATATTCTAGATAATTACAGAGTTCTTTGAACTACCTGAAAATGAACCCGCCAGGACTTAGGCATAATTTATATAAATGCAATTCAAAAACACATTGGGGGGGGGGGGATATTTAATCACTGGAGAGAGTCGTTGCTCCTGATCAGGCTGAGCTGATAGCCTTCACAAAACACCCTTAATTTACAGAATTAGGATTGTGTGACTTTTAGTACCCACAGAGAAGCCTTTTCGAACTAGACAAAATCCATTTGGAAGATGAAAGTCCTAGTACATCAAGATGAAGCTCAACAGTTGAAAGGTGTGGTGTTGCCATACTTTAAACTCGATTTTAAAACAGCAAATGTCAACACTTGAGCCTTTTTTTTTTAATATGATGGAACAGAATGGAGAAGCAAAAATCTAAGCACCCTGATATTTTCTAGTCTCAAGAACAAATAATTGAAGAAGTTCTTTCAGGAGAAAGAGTAGAGGCAAAGACTTCTGGGGAAATTGGAAAACAATTGGGTGGAAGTTAGATTCCAACCATTGTCTTAAGTCTTATGGTATACAAGGTTACATGATTCTTAACAAAGAATAAAAAACATCAACCTTCTACAGTAAGATAATTTTTACTTCCTAAAATTAAAATTCCTAAATATCTAAAATGGAAGAGAACATTTCCATCAGATTCCAGAATTAGAGTGGAGCTTAAAATCAGGAAGGCTTGGTTACCTCCTGACATGAACTGTGTTCCCCAGGCACCGCTCTCTAAGCCCCTTAAATTTCAGAGAATGTGCTGAGCTACAAGTTCACTAAAACAATGAAATTAAAGAATTCAGGTAGTTAACTATATGAGAAAATCCTACAAATCAGTAATAAAGAAATGCTTACTAAAATAGGGGTTTGCCATCATGCCATTTAATTTTTCAAAAGTGATAAAAGTTTCCATTCAGGGGGACTTGGAACTAAAACGTGGTTCAACACTTGGATATTGCGATTTGGAGTTCTGCAAAAGTAACTAAATTATCCATTCTGGTTGGTTCCACAATGGTCCCTGAGAAAGTCAGGAAAAAGTGAACTCCCTCCCTCAGGACCTTTTATGGTCATGCATCGTCCCCTTTTGGGGCGAGGGAAGGTAAAGAATGAGAGATGGGGTGATGGAAAAGATAAAATTGAATTTGAAATGCTTTTTTTAAAAAAAAGATCGTAACTATGGCAGCCCACATAGAAAGATCACTTAAAGGCGCGGGGGTCACAAGTTAGGGACTACTGGGGGGAAGGGCTTGGATGCATGTTGAGGTGAAGTCAGTGTGGCTCAGTTGACTGGATGAATAAGATGAGACCAGTTACGAGGAACAGAGGTCATTATAGTAACGGAAAGGGACATCATAAGGTGCCTCTGTTTGGGGGATGTAGGGTGATCGATTATGACTGGACATGGGATTTCAGTGTGAGGAGTTAAAGGTGTGAAAGCCATTCCACAACTGAACAGGCTACCCTCCAGGCTTTGGCCATCTGCCAGCTGTGAGACTGCTGCCTTTGCTGTCCTGCACTTGGGTCCATCACACTGTTAACCCGCTGGATCCTTAGAGTCCATGAGTGTGAGCCAGAGGCAAGCAGGATTAAACCCAGGATTGTAGGCTTCTCGGGCCACCTCTAATACTGGCTACCCGGCAGATGGTTTTTGACCAGTTCGTTTTCTTCTTAAGTGCCGGGGTTGGGGTAGTGAAGAGCTGTGTGGCACGTGGCAGCAAAACTTTTCCTTTCTTTTTTTTTAACTATCTGGATCATGCTCTAGAAAACCTCAGAAAACAACTGTGATTGAAATAATCCTGATAAAAATACACTGTTAAATATCATTCCTAACATTTTAACTGCGGTCTCATTTCCAGCCCGTAGGACCAAGATGAGAAAAGGAGCTGTTAACTGTTGCTCTTCCACAGCTTGGCCAATAAAAAGAGCTGGGCTTTGGGGGAGGGCGGCTGGCTACACATCAAGTTTTTTCTGCTCCAAGTCTTTTGACTTGTTGATAGGTCCAGGGATTTGTGCCTTGTTTTTTTGAAGGGTGTTTGGTAGCTGCAGTAAGTATTCTTGGTAGTTCTATGTGAGTCTAGAGAAAATTAAACTGAATCTGCAACAAACATTACAAAACACTCAATTGTAAGAATTGTGTGATTTTAGAGCTGACTAGGGTCCTGAGAAGAAGCTCGTCCACTCAGAGGAACTGAGATCCAGAGAATGTAAGTGACTCGTTGGTTGTGGAAAAATCAGTTTGAATGTGAACCCCTTGATAACAGGACCTAACCCATGTGGATTTGGAGGAACCAAGTTCTTTCTGGATTAAAATGTATCCTAGTCTTCTATTGCGTTAGCCTGTGGTGCACATTCTCCAGTAATGCTTCAGGACCAAAGACTTGGTAACCATTCTGTACCCGATTGTGTGCCTCCCTATCAATGACTGGGAAACACACTCGAGGCACAGAGCTGACTCCCTCCTTTATGTCTCCCACAGATCGGTGCTGTCCCTCTGGCTGCTTTGGGAGCCCCTGCTCTGGACCCTGCCCTTGCTGCTCTTGGGCTTCCTGGAGCAAACTTGAACTCTCAGGTCTAGTTTCCTTCCCTCTTCCCTGATCTGCATCCCCCAAGCATAAGGCAGTGTTAACTGTATTTTGAAGCTGCGATTCTGTGCCTGAGATACTTAGAGAGAGTTCGTTTTCTTCTGAGGCCCAAATGCTGTTCAGACTTACTGGTTCCCACTCAGAATTACAGTGCTTATAGCTGCAAGCGTTGTGTCGATTTGGGCACATCGTCTATGCTGGGAGCTTCGTCGAGACACAGAAATGAGCATTGATTACTCTTGGTGTTTGGAAAGATGCCTCTTTCACAGCTCTCTTTTGGGTTATCGGTTATTATACTGTCGCGGAGTTGCACTTTGTGTACTCTTAGCGGGGGTGAATTTTAAAATGTTGAGAGTGTGTGAAAAGCTGTCCTTCCATTCCATCTTCATCGTCCCTTAGAGGACATGGCTAGGAACAATGAAAACTGTGTCATGGGGCAGCTGAGTGGCTCCGTGGATGGGTGGTGTCCTGGGTTCAAATGTGGCCTTGGCTGTATGATTCTGGGCACGTCACTTAATCCCAGGTGCCTCCCCCCGTCTGCCTTGGAACCAGTACAGTGTCACTGAGTCTAAGATGAAAGGTCGGGATGGGGGGGGGCTGGGACTATCAAATGGCAGGCGGGAGGGGGGTGATACAGAGCCCTGCACGCCCCTCCCCACCCAGGAGCCTTTGAGGAATCTAACACTTGGCCAGTCTTTCCTCTGTTGGAAATGCCTTTTCCTTTTCTTTTTTACAGTCTCTCGCAGCAGATCAGTTACTGAAGCTAATGAGCACTGTTGATCCCAAGTAAGTGTTACAAGTAAAAGTCTCGTGGGGGGGGGGGGGGGGGGGCTCTCCGCTTGTGACGGGTCCTCCTGCCCGTGGGGGAGAGTCGCCATTGTAAAGTCTGCGCCTTCCTTTGGACGGCCCGAACGTGCGGGGTCTTCAGGCCTGCGGTTGGGGGCGGGGGTCTGGCGGCCGGGGTGTGCTGGGCCATTCGCTGGGCGTTTAGGGAAATCTCGCCTGTCCGGCTCTTGCCATGGGCCATTTCCCCGAGCGTCTGCGCCCTCGAGGGGCAGCAGCAGGCCGGTGCGAAAGGGGGCTCAAGGCTTCCTTTCGAGTCTGCCTTTGGCCTCGGCTGCTTGGGAGGCTCGCTCCCATCCCCGCTTTGGGGTCTGGGCTTTTGTCCCTAGTCCGTGAGCATTACGAAGTCCCTTCTTTGTGCCAGGCCCTGTGCCGAGGCTCAGGTGGTGCAAGTATGAGAAAAGGCCCGCATTCCCGGCCTCCGAGCAGCTTCCAGAGACCCCACCGAGGGGGGGGGGGGGCAGGCAGGCGTCCCTGGGCACAGCGGACCCCTCGGCCTGGTCAGAGAGGCCGCGGCGAAGCCGAGCTCCTGCCCCAAGAGGGCTTTGGCGTTCTGGGGGAGCATCCCGGCAGCCGTGCCTGCTCCGAATGGTCTCGCTGAGACGCGCCGCCCTCCCGGCTCCGCTCCGTCCCTGCAGCTTTCCCTCTTCGGGGGCTCGAGAAACTGAGCGCTTGGCTTGATTTCAGGTTGAACCATGTAGCCGCAGGCCTTGTTTCACCGAGTCTCAAGTCCGACACCTCCAGCAAAGAAATCGAGGAGGCGATGAAGAGAGTGAGGGAAGCGCAGTCGCTGATTTCGGCCGCCATCGAGCCAGGTGAGCGCCCCGTCCGCGACCGGGGGGGGGGGGGGGGGGTCTGGGCCTGGCCTTAGATTGTGGAGCAGAGACCTGGGGAGGCGCTCGGCTCGGCCGGGGCCTGGGCCGCTCGAAGCAGCGGGGCCTTCACGGTCTTCTCTTGGACTCCTTAATTGAGTGATAAAATGAAGCCCCAGAAAATCCCGTCTAACCTCAGAGTTCTCCCCTCTGAGCGTGATCTCAAAAACAGTTTTAAGGTCTCCCATAGTAGATGCCTTATTGGGTCCAGTGAAGATTCTGCCCCCCAGAAGCGATAGTGAAAGAGTGGAGTTGAAGGGAAGCCAGGGAACACCTCCAGGCCCGGCACAGAGATCCGCTCGGTTCTGAGGAGCTGAGCCAGGTCGGGGGCTTGAGGGCCAGTGGCGGGACTCTCCTGGGCGACCCACAAGAGAAATCGAGCCTGTTTCCTCAGAACGTTTGCTACGAGAATTAGTCTTGGAGAGGGGATGGAGGCTTGGGATAAGGACAGGCGGTCGTGCCTCCGGGGGGACGCCACAAACCTGATGGCCGCTCATTGCAGATAAGAAGGAAGAAAAACGGAGGCATTCCCGATCCCGGTCGCGCTCCCGGAGGAGGAGGACGCCTTCATCTTCCAGGCACAGGTCAGAGCCCTGTTTCCCCCTCGTTTGCCTCTAGCAGTGCCTGTCCAGGGGTCTTGCTGAGCCTGATCAGCATGGGCAGGTGCTGAACAGAAGGTCAGGGAGGCTGCCCGCGGGCAGCAGGAGGTGGTCCGTTCCTGGAGAGGGCCGGCCCTGGGCTGGGCGCCGCACGGCAGCTCGGGCTCCTTCGCCCCTAGTCTGCTCTTCCTCTTTTACCGACTCCCCTTTGATCCCCAAGGACGCCGCCAGCTCGGCCTCGGGGCACCGTGTCCCCTCCTTCCAACCGCGGGGCTCAGAGAGTCTGAGGCCAAGTAGGAACTCGGCCTTCTCTGCGCTCTGCCCCTTGACATCCTCACTGTCTGGTCCTGGAGTGCCAGCCTGGCCCACACCCATCCCCCTCCCCCCCCCCCCTCGCTCCCTTTGGGCAGCGTGCGACCGCCTGTGAATGCCCTTCGTCCCCTTGAGCCGAGCTTGTTCCATGACCCGTCCTTGGCCGAGGCCTGGTTCTTGGACGGTCATAAGCAGATCTTTTGAACGTGGCTGGGCTGGACCTAGTCTAAACGGGTCCCCGCTCGGCAGGCGGAGCGGAAGTGGCAGCAGAGCTCAAAAGGGGTGCCGGCGGGAGCCCCAGCGGGGGGGGGGGGGGGGTGCTTTAGCCAGGAGGCCGCCAAGACTGGCTCAGAGCTGGCCGGATGCCGGCTCCGTGCTGGGCGGTCCCGGCAGTCTCAGAATTCGTCTCTGTTGGCCTGAAGGAACCGATTCGCCCGTTCTTAACGGGCAACGCCGTGTGGCTTTTTCCTCCTTAGACGGTCGAGAAGCCGATCCAGAAGGAGATCTCATTCCAAATCGAGAAGTAGGCGACGATCGAAGAGTCCGCGCCGGAGGAGGTCCCATTCCCGCGAGCGGGGCCGGCGGTCCCGGAGCACGTCCAAGACCAGGTGGGGCTCGGCCAAGGACCTTCCCAGCAGGCCATGCGCTCCTCCTGGGCCTGGGTAGTGAGGCTCCGCCTCCTTCTGGGGGGGGGGGGGGCGCGGCTGGGCCTTTCCCAGATTCCGGCTTATCACAGGCTCTTCTCACAGTTTGGGGTTTTTTAGATCATGGGGGGTGGGGGGGGCTGTGGAATCCCCAATTGACACCCTTGTGATGGCCTACAGTGGGAAAACCCCGTTTAGAGCAACGTTTTTGTCTCCTCGTAAGAGAACTGGAGAGTTTTACGTTGTCTGTGTGCGTCGGCAGAACCTCTGAGCCTTGTTTTTACTCCCACCTCAGAGACAAAAAGAAAGAAGAGAAAGAGAAGAAGCGTTCGAAAACGCCACCCAAAAGCTACAGCACCGCCCGCCGGTCACGGAGCACCAGCCGGTGAGTGGCTCGACGTTGATCCGGGGCTGGCGAGCGCCGCCCGCCTCCCCGAGGTGGGAGCACCACCAGGGCAGCCCCAAAGGGCAGCGGGGCCTCCTCCAAGATGCTGCTGCGGAGCTCCTGCTGGTCCTGAAAACCAACCCAAGTGGGGCAGCCTTCGGCAGCCCATCCCCCATCCCCATCAGACTGTTCCTGCATCACATGACCTCCGACTCCTCAGCTGCTTTTATTTAAGCCAAGGGCTGTGAATCGAGCTGGGGGGGGGGGGGGGGCGTCTTTGAGTTCTGGCCAGCCGACTTGCCTCCTCCGCAGGGGAGCGCCTGCCCGAGCTGGGGGTGGCTGGGGGGTCTCGAGCACTTGGCACAGGGAGGACCTGGAGGAGCATCGGGTCAGCCGCACACCTTTGTCCTTGCAGGGAGAGACGCCGCCGGAGGAGTCGCAGCGGCACCCGCTCGCCCAAGAAGCCGCGCTCGCCCAAGAGGAAGCTGTCGCGCTCGCCCTCTCCCCGGAGGTGAGTGCTCGGGCGGGGCGGGGGGGGGGGGACGTGGGGGGCGGGGCGGCCTCTGACCCTCGGCCCTCCCTGTGTCTCAGACACAAAAAAGAGAAGAAGAAAGAGAAGGACAAGGAGCGGCGCGACGAGCGGGAGCGCTCCACCAGCAAGAAGAAGAAGAGCAAAGACAAGGAGAAGGAGCGCGAGAGGAAGTCGGAGAGCGACAAGGACGTCAAAGTAGGTGGAGGGCGGGCTTGGCGGGGGGCGGGGCGGGCCACCCCGGGGGAGCCCCCCCCCCACCTCCCCCGGCAGAGCTTGACTTGGCCCGTGTCCCCGGCAAAGCAGGTGACGAGAGATTACGACGAGGAGGAGCAGGGCTACGACAGCGAGAAGGACAAGAAGGACGACAAGAAGCCGCCCGAGCCGGCCTCGCCCAAGGCCAAGGAGCCGCCCAACGAGAAGGGTGCCGGCGGCGACGCGCTGCGGGAGTCCAAGGTGAACGGCGACGACCACCACGAGGAGGACATGGACATGAGCGACTGAGGGCCGGCCCGGCCCGTGCCTCGGCGTCATTCCCGCTCGCTGCCCCGTCCGCCCCCACCTAGATGTTCCGAGCTCCGAGCTAGCCCGGCTGGAAGCTCCGCCCCTCGCGCCGGCCGGGGCCCGGAGCCGCCCGGCCAGGCCCTGCCTGCCGCGTGCGGGCGCCGCGGGGCCCCGACGACCAGCTGCATGCATCTCCAGCAGGCATGGATTGTGGATGTTGTATGATCTCCTTATTAAACTAAGCTCGCGTAGAACCTTTCTAGAGTTTGATTCCTTCCAGTCTAGAGCCGCGTAGGGAATGCACCGACCGCATGTTCTCGGGGCGCCGCCCGCCTCCTCTTCCTGTGCGTTTGGTTTGGCTTTCCAGGTTCCAGATGCCCCCCGACTCCCTCCTGACCGATTAGGCTTTTGTTCTCCCCTCACCACCCGCCCCCCCCTCCCCCCCCCCCGTAGCCGAGAGCCCCCCCCAGCCCCCCCACCCCGGGCACAGTCTGGTTGGGCTTCTCTTGGGGTGCGACTGGGAAGGTGCGGGGGGGATGCCGGGGAGGGGGGGGGCGCTTGTAGCTTTGGAGAGTCCCGGCGTCCCTTGCTCCGAGCTCGCCTTGTAGACAGACCCCGTTGGGCCGGCCGCGGCGCCGCTTAGATGCGTAGTTGTTAGCCAAGCTGTTCCGTAGGTACCAGCCGAGTAAGCTCCTCCCCGTCCGTGCCATGTTGATGTACAGTTTCTGCCGTTGTTTTACAAGACTTTGATAATAAAACCCTTCAACGAAGCTCGTGTTCCTAGAAACTGCACTTGTGTTTATTTGCACCGTGACGCCTCCCCCTTCTGGCCGGCCCTGGGGGACGGGGAGGGTCGCCTGGGGGGGCCAGCAGGGAGGCACCAGGGGGCCTTTGCTTTCCATTCTGCCCGGAGACAGTTTTGAAAGCCCTTTTTAGTTTGTAGATGCCACTTTTGAAAACGTTTTGCTGGGAGCCTTTGAATTAGTAAATGGGCTCACCGGGGGACCCCACCGAAACCACCGAGTTTTCTGTATTTGGTAGTAAAATTGATTTTAATAAAACTGGTTTTATCAGAAAAGTGTGTGTTTATTGGCTCAGATCTCTGCAGGGCACAGGCTAGCGGGTGACGCGCCCAAGTTTGTGCGGGGGACAGTGTCGCCGCGCGTCCCGAGGTTGGACTCCACGCAGCCCCCTGAGCAGAGTCCCTTTGGGGAAAGCCTGGGGACTCCATGCAGACTGGATCCTCCCGCCACTTCCCCCATTCTGACCAAGAGCCTCTGAACCCCGCCAGCGTCTTGTTCCTGTCTAAAGGCTGGTCAAGCTCGGGCAGTGCAACCCAACGGGAAAGCGCAGAGCATTTCTGCCTAGCCAGGGCAACGCTGTGGCCCTGCCGAGGGCCCAGCTACTGTGTCTAACCTGGAAGGAAGGATCTGCTCAGATACGGGGACGGCTCTTTCCTCCCGTGTTCGCCCTACCTGTCCTCCCCCGGCCTGTGTGGCTAGTGAAGGTGGGGGACGAGGTACGGCTTATTCCTGGGCAGACAGTCTGCGGGGGGAGCTGGAATCCTTGGAAGTGGCGCCGAGGGATCCGGGACAGAAGCCCTTCTGGGAGCGCAGCCTTCCCTTGGGAGGGGGGCAGCCCAGGGGAAGCGCAGCCCTGACGTGGCCACCCCAGGAGGAGCCACTGGTGGGGAAAGATCTCAGGTGGGGCATCTCGCCTTGAGGATTCTGCTTGACCAAATGGCTCCCCTGGCAAGTGGCCATTGAGCAGTTCTTGGACCAAACTGTTTGGAAGCTACTTTATTGGGTTTTGTTCTTATTGCCGTGAAGCCTGTCAGTAATGAACTGCTGACCTCCTTCCAGAAGCCAGGGCTCCCCGCCTGCCTCGGACAGTGCCATGGGGGGGGGGGGGGGGGGGCAGAGGGTCGGATGGAGAAGCTCCATCTGTCCAGACAGGGGCCATCCCGGGGCCAATCTAGCCTGACCTCGCTGTAAAGCTCTTATTTTGACAATGGAAGGACTGGAGCCCGTTTCCTTCTGAAGCAAACATGGGAAGTCGCATGGCAGAAGGGTAAGGGCCGCGCAAGCAGGGTTCAATGACTTGGCCAGGGTCTCCCACAAATAGCCAAGAAGTGTCTGAAGCCACATTTGAACCCTGGACCGAATCGAATCGTCTTAACCCCTGCACTACCTGG
Source organism: Monodelphis domestica (assembly GCF_027887165.1). NCBI lineage: Eukaryota > Metazoa > Chordata > Mammalia > Didelphimorphia > Didelphidae > Monodelphis > Monodelphis domestica. Next base: position 6,838,155 of record NC_077228.1, on the reverse strand, counting down.
CTCTGCCTTGCCCAACAACTCGGACTAGACTGGGTGGCGATCCATTTCTGGCCCCATTTTTTTCTTTGAAAACCAGCAACGATGACCCTGAACGCTGGGATCCATCCACGTCCTCTCGAGGCATGAAGCATCTGCTAGGGAGAGGGGCCAGCCGAGGCCACCCCGAGCTCCCCACAGGGGTGTCAGATTCTCCCCAGGCCAAAGGGAAAATGAAGCGGCACCGACGGACCCGAGACCCAGATTGGGGGTGTCTGAGGAGCAAGCTGGGCCCAGGGCTGAGGGGAGCCCGGCCCACCGACCCTCCCGAGCCTGCCTCTAGCCTCTCCCAGCGTCAGGTGGACGGAGAGCTTTGGCCATTTCACCGGAAACGGGGCTTTCCTAAGAAACTAGGTTTAAGAAATCACATTTCTGAAAGTCTGTGAATACTGTGAAAAGTTTATTTGCATCAGAGTGGATTCCTAATAGTCGTCATGGGAAGGGCGGGACGTCCATCTGTCCTGTGGGGCTGGGAAGATGGCGGCACGTGGGAACCAAGGATCTGAGTACAAATGTGTGCAAAACGATTCTAAGTGCAAATGTGTTCAGTAGTTTTACTTCCAGTAGAGCCCAGTCAAGTGTTCACAGCTCCAGGACACAGACTGACCGCCGCCACCTCCCCTCCCCCCATCCATCAGATGGCCCGTGGAAGGCGCCACCTTCTAAACACGGGAAACCAGAGCCGACCCCCGGCCTGATCCAACCCCCCCGTGGCAGACCTTGGAGAGACCTCAGGGGGGCTCCCAAAGCTTATGGGGAGACACGCTAAGAAACTGACACCGAACACCCGTTTCCCCCCAAGGTCCAAGAAGCCACATACAACGATAATTATAATTTAAAAAATTTAACCATGAATACTTTGTTTTCTGCACTATAAAAATTACTTCCTTTCTTATTAAAATGTGAACATCTATGCAGTCCTATACACTGAATGGAGAGAAAGAGGCCTCGGCGCTCCCTTAAGCACGTCCTCCGCGGCGGGCCGCGCCTTCTCTTGGCTCCCCGCCAGCTTCCTGTCCCGAGAGCGCGCGCTGGTCCTCGCGTCTTGGGTGCGGCGGGACGCGGCTCCAGGGGCCAGACAGCCGTTTGGTCCGGTGTTTGGCGTCTGCGCAGATCCTGGCGGAATCAAAGGCTAAGCTCGGGCCGTCTGGAACGAGCACGCGGAGTTCTGTGCCGACGGGGGACTCGCGGGCATCCCGGCCCCTTGTTCCACCATCGGACCCCAGCAGGCCCGGCCCCCCGGCGGCGAGCGGAATTCGCACTCAGTATTTTCCACTTTGGACCTTCCAACCAACTTGGAATTATAGGAAAGATTTCAACTGAAAAACCGGGGAATCCATGATCGGAACACCTAGAGACAAAATAAATGGAGAGGTTTTCCTCAAGGTGGCTAAAGGAAACCAACAGGTGCGTCTGGAGTTGGACCAAAGCACGGCGCGGATTCTAGGAGTCGCCCTGAAGGCGGGGACGCGTTTCAGGAGGACGACGCTGGTCGGCTCCCGAGCCCGTCACGCGGCGGCCACGCGGGCACCCCAAGGGGGAGGCCGATTTCACAAGGTTTGGATTCTTTTTTGGAAAGCGCTATGATTTGGAAGATGAACATCGTTAAGCATGCTAGCCAACACTACCATGAACATGGGTTAGAAAAGAAAGGTCGAGACTACGGCAAAGGTTAGTAAGAAACATTTTCCACTTGAGAATTCCGATAAAAACATGAATAGCACCACACGGAGTTGCACTAAGGTGCTACAGGAGGTACCGTATTCCCTGCAGAGTGAATGCTAGTTCGGAAATGTATTGCAACGTGAAAATGCAACTGTTTAATGGTCACCGTCCGGTCGTGTCGTCTACAGCAAAGGGCGTCCCTTCCGGTTCGCTACGTCCAACAAACACTCAGAGGCTGAGCCGCCCGGCGTGGGGTTCTGGTGGGCCCGAAGGATCTCTCCGCCGCCCGGGTCACCACACGCCCGAAGGGCCCGTCTCCCCCGCGGGCAGCCCAGGAGGGTCTCCGTGTCAGCTGCTCTAGCGTCCGAGTGTCCGAGCCGCCAGAGAGCGAGCCCGAGAGCCGGGCCTCCGAGTGCCGCCCAGCCGCAGAGGACTTGGAGCGCCCTCTCCCTCCGTCTGGACAAACGTCTCGGCTTCTGCATCCACTGGCTGCCGCTGCGAGGCTGGGACGCCGAGTTGTCCGGGCGAGCTAAAGGTCAGGAAACCGGTTAGGATCCTCCTTGTAGTCGTCGGGGACAGCGAAGATGCGGTTGTCAAATTTGGCGTATCTGAACTCCAGGAAAGTCACAGTGGCTGTGATGGTGGGGAACACGGGGATATCTACGGGAGAGACGAGAACAAAGACCAGCTGCCAGCCTCTGGGCCCCACCGGCCTGAGCCTTGGTGGGGAGAAGCCACAGGCAGCACATGGGAAGGGCCCCCCAGCCCGAGCAGGGAGCAGCTGATCTCCCCACAGTCCCGCCCCTTCCCCAGGGGAAGTCTCCCTCTTCCCCAAGGGCCAGACGGGGAGGGGGTGGTCACTCAGGAACCCCTCGGGGGACAGACCAGGGCAAGTAGCGGATGGGGCACTTCTTCAGAGGCAGCCTGGGATCTGCGGGGCTGTGGGGGTCCCCGGACCCTGCCCCACCTCCAGGGGGCCCCACATTCTCAGGTTCTTTCCCCACAGCGGGGCCTTCCCCTTCCTCGTTCAGAAAATGAGCAAGAGCTCGACAGCACTAAGGAATTATCACCATCACAGACGGCTCATCCTGAATCCAAGTCGCGCCTTCCTTGCCGCCCTTCCCATCTTTTCTGCCCTACAAGGAGAGGCTCCCCCGAAATCCTATTTCTCTCGTTGGCACCCCCAGTTCCCTTCTTGGGACCCCATGGCTCCCCATCCCCACTTCCACGCCGCCGGACCTCTTGGGTCACTTCCAAAAGCTCAGGGCGGAGGAGCTCCCAGGGCTCTGCTATCCTCTCCCTCCTCCCTAGGAGTCCAGCAGGAGGAGGTGCTCCTTCGGATGCCCCCCGGGGGATGAGGGGCTGCAGTTGCAGGTTCTTCTCCTGCCTGCCCAGCCCAGTTCACACACCCAGCCTGGCTCCCGCGACCAAACCCTTCCGCTGACGTTCTCTGGCCCAGGCAGCCCCTTTCCTCTGACCATGCTCCTGGGTGTCCATTCTGGCCTCTGCTCAGGCAGGCCACATCTTGCCTTCATCCTCTCCTGCCTCACCGCCACCCTTTGCCCTCCCGGCCAGCCATCCCCTTGGGCTCTGGACCTCTGCTTTCGGGCCTCCCATGCCCAGCTCCACCTGCTCTTCCTCCGTGGTTCGCTGCAGCCACCCCCAGGGGCTGCTCTCCTGTCTGGGCTGGCCGCTTGCTGACCCCAGTGTTCCCCCAATTCCTTTCCAGGCTGGCTCTGCTCCATGTGGGCGGCCTGATCCCCCTTCCTGTGAGTGCCTCCTGCCCCCCATCGAGGTCCTGGAGGGGTCCCCGGCTGTGGGGGTGCACCTCCCCCCTGGGCCCCGCCATCTCTGCCTCAGGCAGAGCTGCAGCACCTCCTGGGGTCCAAAGTCCTGCCTGGGAGGCCGGGACTCTTGGAAAGGCTGGCCTCCTGCGGCCGGGAGCCCCGCCCCCTCTCGCCCAGGTCTGGCCCCGCCCGCTCACTCATCTCCGGGCTCCCTCTGCCCCTGTCCACCTCCTTCCGGTCCTCCCTCTTTGCTGCAGGGTCCCACCAGGGCCTCTTACCGAGCTTGACGGGGAAGCCGGGAGGCAGCTTCATCTGCACGAACTCTCGCAGCTTGCTAAAGTGCTTGAAGGGCGCGATGACTTCCAAGACATTCAGCAGCCTGAGAGAGGAAAGGGCGTGGCCGCTCAGCGAGCCACGCCCAGCCCGGGGCCCTCCCCTTCCGGCCACCATCCCGCCCCTGCCCCCACTCACGACTCGATCCCCAGGGGGAACTCCGGGCTCATGGCGACGGTGGCTTTGAACATTTTCTTGTTCTCTTTGCACACGAGCTCTCTGCCCAGGTGAGGCGCTCTGCGGGGGAAGGGACAGGCGTCAGCTGTGCCGGGGGTGGGGGGAAGGAAGGGGGGCGCTTGTTACAAGAGCGGACCCATACTCACTTCCCGGTCTCGGCGGACACGTACTCCTCCCAGGTAATGGTGTTCGGAGGGGGCGGCGTCAGCGACTGCCTTCTATGGGGCTGCGAGGAAAGGGGGCGGGGTGAGAAGCCCCACGAAGGGCAGGAATCCTGCGCGGCCCCCCACCAACCCCCATCTCTCCTGACCCAGGCCACGAAGCCCGAGCCCGGGCAGAGGAGCCTCGGTCCCGACGCTCTTCGCCTCCCAAACAGGGCCGGCCGCTCAGAGAAGGCTCAGAGCCACTCAGGAGGCCGGAGGCCGCTCTCGCACCGGGGCCACGTCTGGGTGGCCCCTCCACGGCCAAGCAACACCCTCTTCCCAGCGGGGTCTTCCAGCCACACATTAAGTCATTGGAGACTCCCCAAAGGGTCGGAGGGCGGGACGGCGCGTCAGGGCCGGGGCAGGGCAGGGCAGGGGGATCCCCGGGGTCTGCCCCAGAACAGGGCTCCGCCTCGTCTCCCTCCCAGGAGGGGGCCTAACCACCCGGTCCTGAGCCGCACTCCCAGGCAAGCAGAGGGGCCAGAGAGCCCCAGGGAGCAGCTGGGACCCAAAGGCGCCTCTACCCCTGGGAAGCCGGAGAGGGCCCCCTTCTTGGCACCAGCAGGCTCCATGACGAGGAAGGAGGCCGCACTGGCGAGACCCCCTGGGAGAGACCCAAGAGCCACTGGTGTCCGGAGCTTCCAGTGGGGAGGCGCCCTGCCCGGACAGACTTCACACGCCTCAGCATGAGCAAGTCTGGCCGGGGAAGGGGTCCCGCTCCCTGAGCCACCCAGAGAGGCCCAAAGCATGATGGGAGGGCCTGGAGACCTCCGTGAAAGGGCACGCTCAGCAGCTGATGTCCACGGCCAAGCCAAAGCCAAGGAACTGGGGGCAGGCTCCTCGGATGGAAACCACTGCCATGAAGGAAAGGGGGAAGAGCGCACTGGACTGCGACGCTCTGCCCCTTCCTCTCACCAGCTCGGCCTGAGAAGACAGGGGCTGTCCAGACCCAGCAGTACACGCCTACCAGGCTCCTGCGCCCCGCTCTAAGTTCCCCACACTGAAGCAAAATCCAGATTGGATCAGCCAAGCTGGAGAGCCGCCCCCCACCTCTGCCTCCCGGGAGCAGGGATAGCCGAGGCACCTCGACATTTCACTGAAAAACAGGGTTAATTCAACTTCACGAAAACCCCCGTCCTGTTCACTCCGCGACAGCTTACTGCATATACAACCTTTCCTGAAATAACCAAAATAGGAAGTCCTCCCCACAATCACTAGACGAATGTCCGCACAGCTCCGGCTGCTGGGCCCTGGGGACATCTCGCCTCAGCTGGCTTCCCTTTCCAGCACTGTACGTCGCACCAGGCCTTGGCTGTGCCGAACAAAGAACTGCCATATGAATGAGAGAAGGAAGGAAGAATCCCACGATGGGCAAAGTGGGCAGAGCTCTGTGGGGTCGACTGAAGGGTGACCAAAGGCAAGGGGACAAGAACCTAAAAACTAAGTTATATCTGCCAAAAATGGCAATTTTTCAATCAGAACTTGGTCAATCACCAAAAGTTAACTCAGAAGAAACGTTCAGGCCTAACTAATGCTTGCTTTATCGGGCCTACTTCCTCAGATTAAAGTTTCACAAAAAATCAGTAATACAGGAAAAGCAAAACACTCGAAATTTCAGTGTGCATCCACGGTGAGATTGAGATCTTTGGCTTTGCAGGATTACAAACCAAGATTCTTTTTGCTTACTATACCTCAAAATTCTGTTCCATTAAGGTTCCACCTTTACTTAAACTCTCCAGGATGGCCTTATTTCGAATGATATCTTCTTGACTAAGATGTTCTCTCCTTTTTCTGGATTCTAAAATAAGTCCATTCACCAGGTAAAAGTTGGCCAGAAAGTTTCCCACTCTTTCCTAAAACAAAATCATATGGTTTAAAACGTTAAGAAAATCTGCAACAAAAGAAAGTCTTCAACAGAAGGATTTCCAGTGACATTATTTTTGAAAATTGTCAAAACTGATATGAAATTGATATTCTTTAATCAGCCACAGGGCCAAGCTTCCTCATCTGAGTCCTACTAAGATGTGTTAGAATTTATCGACCTTTTTCAGATGAGATTAAACCTAAATTTTAGACAAGACTAAAAAATAAACCTTAAGATTTTGAATTGGGCCTCCATTTCACAACTATTCTGAAAATAAATTATTTTAAAGCAAAACCAGTTAAAAACAACGAAAAATAGCACCTGGTATTGTTCCACTATCCAAGCGGGCCAAGGCTACCTGAAACCCTTTGCTACACGAGATGGGATCTTCCTTCTTTCCATTCTCCTTTTATCTGCCCACCTGCTCCTCCTCCTCAGTCTCTGTTGCAGCTTCATCTTCCGGGGGGGGGGGGGGGGGGGGGGGTTGTCATCAAGCCAATGACTCTGAGCCCCCTACCTGATCTGGATATGTGGTGGGTACCTCATTCATTCCTCTGCCTCCCCACCACCCTTCCAGTCACTTAGCCTCAGAGCTTCAGGGACATCCTTGCTCTCTCCTTCCTCTCCCTTACCCTACACATCCAATCAGTTGCCAAATTCTGTTCACATCACCGCATTTGCCCCACTCCCATGGCCACTATCTTGGTTCAGGCCCTCCTCATGTCTTCATGGGACAACTTAATAGTCGCTTTCTGTAAGGTTCTCTCCTCTCGAATTCATCACAAGAAATACAACAGCTCCTCTGGTCAATAAATTCCAATGGCTCCCTATTTCCTCAGGGATTAAATACAAAATGCTGTTTGGTATTCAAAGCCCATCAGAACCTGGCCCCTTCTACCTTTAATGTCTTCTGACCCATTCTTGACCCACACTAACTGACTCTTCAATCCAATGATCATGGCCTCCTTGCTGGTCCTCCAACAAGCCTTTCTTCCAAGTGCATACGCTTTTACCGGCTAGCCCCCTTCTATGGTATGCTCACTCTCTACTGCTCCTTCTGGTTCCCTTCAAGTTCCAGCTAAAATGGCACCTTCTCCAAGAATTCTTTCCCAACCTCCTTCCCTCCTGCTTCTTTCTGCTCTGTCTTTGTCTAGCTCATGGCTGAACACAGTTGTTTGCATGTTGGCTGCCATTAGAATGGGGCCTCCAGGGGCAGGGGCTGCCTCTTTTTCTTTGGGTCTCCTGTGCTTAGCCCAGTGCCCAGAACAGCAGGGATCTTAATAACACAGGGTGTGTGAAAAGGCTTAGGGCACTCTTAGGCTACTAAAGTTTGGGGGACTTTGGACATCCTCTTTACTGACACATGCAAGAAGATCGCAATTACCAGCAATCTCCAAGCTCAGGAAAGCTTGGAATATTAATGGAGGGAAAGGATAACAAAAATAGGCCCTGTAGATCTTTTTTTTTGGGGGGGGTGTCAAACAAAGGAAGAGATTCTTTGCTTGGGGTGAACAGGACTATGATGACAAAAAGTGGGAATGTTCAATTCTTATTCTGCTATTGGTTTTTTTTTTAAATAACTGTACACTGGAAATGACAGGAAAGAAATTACTAAGCAATTCACTGGGACTAGATGGCCAAGGATCACTAAGAGGGTGGTCAGAGAAGTCACCTGGATCTGGGTCCTGGCAGATGTGGGCAAGACCATAAACAGCATAGGAGGGACCACAACATCCAAAAGGGTCACACAATGTCAAGAATTTGTGAAAAATTAAGAGAACAGAGGGCATCTAGGTGGCAAAGCAGACTGAGAGCCAGGACTATAGAAGAGATCTTGGGTAAAAATCTGGCCTCAAACACGTCCAGGATATATGACTCTAGACAGGTCACTTATCCCACTGCCTCGTCCTAACTTCTCTTCTGCCTTGGAATCAATTTGTAATACGGATTATACATAGTATATCCAAGACAAAAGGTAAGGGTTTAAAAAAAATTTTAAGAGAACAGAGTCTGGACCACACAAACCAGTGGGCCTGTTTTACATTCCTGGGGAAATTCTACAAGAAGATAATTTTCAGTGAAAAGAGCCGGCATGGTGGCTTCATGAAGATTAATCTCAGAGATGGGAAAATATCATCAAATTTAGCCCAGTATACACTGGTAAATTATCTCCTACTATTCTTGGGGAGGAGAGACGTGGATTAGAGAAGAATGTAGAATTGGTTAGAGTAGTTGTTCAAAGTTGTGCCAACACTGCAGGAGGTCTCCAGGGGAAGACCCTCAGGATCTGTGCATGGCCCTGTGGAGCCACGGCACACTCCTCTGGTTTGCAGATGTCACAAAGGGAGCGATAACTGAACCAAACATAGGACTGACTCTTAAACCACAGATGCCAAGTTATTGGGCAGCAGGAGCTAAAATGCTACGGGGGGGGGGGGGGGGGGCCATCTTTTCAATATCCATTTATGCTACCCAAAGTGGCATCCAATTATATCATTGTGACTCCCAAAAGTCATTTGAAGAATCAAACTTCTCAAAATCAAAACCAGTTGAGAACAACAATGCCCTCCTCAATGATCTCCTAGAACACACCTAATCTTAGTTACGCAGCCTCCATGTATAACATCACCACAACGGTGTTACTGGAGCAAACTGCACGGCAAAGAGAGTCTCGATGTCTTAAAATTGGTTCTGTTAGCTACTTTCAATTTCATGACTGACAGATGCTTCAATAGCACAACAGAGACAGTTTTATGAAAGCTGGGAAATGTATAATTCACACATACTGTTTTATTTTCCCGGAAAAGCCATCCTGTTTGGGCACGAGTGAAAGTGATGGTTTTGGTTGATAAAGTTGCGGAATAAATATCACTGCTCATTAAAATGTCAACTTCTTCCTCTGTTTCCGTCTCTGATTCCTTAACGACGAGAAAAATTTTAAATGACATAAATTAGATTTTATACCATAATAGATACTGAGAAAATTGTTATATATTGTCACTATCAAATACTTTAGTTTTTTTGTTTATATTCCCAAGAAATAAAGGGAAGAGGAAAAAAGCAGATTCTGCGGGAAAATTCTAAAATGTTGATCAGCTCATGGTAATAACCTCGTTTAGAAAAGTTTAACTTTCAAGTAGTTCAGTAATATATCAAACTCCCAGCCTGAATTTCAAAATAAAGATTATTGAATAAGTCTTTCTTCTCCCAGTTGGAAGGGTAAAAAGTCAGGCACATTAGCCTTTATATATAAAGATATATACATAATATAAACTATCAAAGATCATTTCTGTCCAAACCTATGATTTCATCAGTGCAAGAAATGCCCTGTTAAAATTCTTTGAACCCCAATGCAGATTCTATAGATAACATATAACTTGCATTTAGAGAGCACTTTAAGGCTTGCAAAACTGCACAGATATTTCCTCAATAATCCCCACAACAACCCTGACACACAGGTGCTATTATCGTTTCAATTTTACAGATAAGGAAACTGAAGCAGATCTGGCTGCCCAATGTCCGTAGCTGGATTTTGTAAGAGTTAAAATAGTTGAGGCCATAAACTGTAATGATTAAAATAGTGGGAGACATAAATTGTAGTAGATAAAAGAGTGGATGTATAAATTGTGACCGCAGAAAATAGAGTTTCAAGACAGTGTCTTGTTTTAAAATCAATATATAAGGTGGTCGCCACGGAAATATTCCCAATTATGAATATACCCAAGTCAACTGGGTTTTATAGATATTTTAATTCATACAATGAGGAATTAAAGAAAAAGAGAGAGGAAAGGGAAATAATGAGAAAAGAGCTATACCAGCCTAGGCTGGCAGCCTAGGAAGAGAGGGATCAGTCAGTCTTTTATCACTCACCACAAGATCTGTCCAAGCAAGGATTCAGAGGGACAGAGTCTCCTCAGAGGGAGTTCCAGTCAGTCAGCCTCCCTCAGACTGTCTTCAAGAGACTGTCCCAAGAGCTTCCTTCAGGAGACTGTCCTGCTCTAAGATTTCTCATCTCCTTATAAAGGGAATTTTCTCCTATGTCTCCTCCCCTAAGTTCTCCCATCTACCAATCACAGTAGACGTTTTTCAAAGGACAGACCATTCTTAGTTCACACCTGAGTAGACTAATCTTTTGAGTAATTCACACCTGAGTAGACTAGGATCTCTGAGTAAATTTTCACCTCTTTGCTCCTCAGACAACACAAGTTGTCTGACCTTTATAGGTACTTAGCACCCCTTTGTATTATATCCAAAAATAGGCGTGGCTTAAGAACTTTTTGTCTTACTATAAGTATGGGTTTAAGTATCTTTCATTGTTCAGCAAAGAGTTTACAACTTTATCTTCCCCTAAGGCATACTTAAGTATGGTGAAGTAGAGTTCTCACATTCCTGATCTAAGTACCTTCACTGCCCAAATGGGGAATGGTCCCAATGGGGAATGGTCTTAACCCAACCTTATGAAGTAGGGTCTGGGAATTTTTTAAGGTTTACATTCCTAACCTTATGAAGTAGGGTCTGAGAAATTTCAAGGTTCACAATCCCCCCTGATGATCATTGGGAGACTAGTCTCCCCATTGATCATTTAATATAATCATCTTGTAATCCTAAATGCACTTCTAACTATAGATATATACAATATTCAATTTTCTAAGAGGAAATTAGAGTAGTTAGAGAGAAATAGAAAAGAAAGAAAGCAAAACCAATGTTTGCTAGGCGCATTGACAGAAAGCCAAATTAGGGGCAGTCCCTTTTGGCATAAATGTGTACATTTACAATAAATGTTCAATCAAAGTTCAGTTCAATCAACCATATCCAAAGTTCATTCTTGATCTTCTTGATGTAGTGTGGATTTTCCAGCATCTTTCTGTAACAATTCATTCTCTGGATTTAGGAGTTAGCAAGCTTCTTCCTTGAAGATCTTTTCTTCAACAAAAATCGAAAATCTTGGATTTTCATAAAAATACAATCTCAAACAAAAAATAAAAAATTCCTGGATTTTAAATTAAAATACAATCCCCCCTGAAGTATGTGTTAAAAAACATCCAGTTCATCTCAGAATGCAATGTTAAGTTATGGAGATGTATGAGTCAATTATCAAAAGAATAGAAAAGCACAATCAAAAACATAAGGAAAAAAAATTCAAAATAGGTCCTTGTATAGGTCCAATTTAAAGTAATTTCTATCCCACAAGTCTGTAGGACAGAATGCAGTAATATTCCACTTAGCCATTTGCAGCCAAGACTACAGGAAGTTGCCATAATAAAAGAAGAAAAGAATTAGAATTCTATTTTGATAGGGAAGCGTCATTCCCTCATTTGATTTTTGACATTCTCAGGGATATAGGTAGCCAGCATGATAGTCAAATTTTGTACTTGTATGAGTACTTCGCAAAGAGTGTAGATACAAGGAAGTCCTACGACTTAACATATGTCAAGCGTCGCAACCTCAAGTCTCACATTATTATTTCCTGTGTGCTCTTTTTGGCACTTTTCAGGTTAAGTCTGTGCTCCTTGTTTTTATCGCATTTTCTGGAATCAGATACAAACATTAATCACGGTTCTATAATATTTTATCAATAAATGGCAGGTTCCCATAGTTTAAAGCTTTTGGGTATGCATCAACATTTTAGCAAGTATATATATGTATTAAACTTCTATTACTGAAGAAAAATATTAATTATATGTAACTTCTGTACAAGAAATAAGAAAAAAGTCAAATATTCTAATCAAAATTTTAAAAAAGCAATAATAAAAACAAGGAAAAAAATCAGTAATTCAATGTGTCTTTGAAAAATCAGCATCCATTTGTCTATGGATTATTATCTCCAACATATAACATCAGTCTCAGCAGAAGATGCTTTCTTCACATGTGATCAATGAATCCAAGAGTCCTTTTCTCCAACCTTTATACATGTTGGAGTAGTTAACAATATTTGAAATGGTCCTTCCCACGAAGGCTGAGTTGCTCCAGTACACTTGAAATTCTTAATATACATTTTATCTCCTGGGTTCAAGTCATGCAGAAAAAAACCTAATGGTCCTGCTTGTACTGCAGCTCCAGATTCATGAAGTTCACGCAGTTTGTGCTGTAATTCCTGTATATAGGAAGCAATAGTAGTATCTCCCCCTAATAGTGATGTATATGCAGGGGAAAAAGGTTTAGCCTGTATAGGCGGATGTCCAAAAAGCATCTCAAATGGTGAGATGTGTAGGTCTCCTCTAGGCCTGCTTCTAAGATAAAATAGGGCCCGAGGCAGAATTTCAGGCCATTTTAAATGTGTCTCAGTGCATAGTTTTCCAATCATAGTTTAAATTCTTTGTTCATTCTTTCCTACTACTTGGAGTGGAGACAAAACTGAAAAGGGTTAATTAATATCAACAAAATCAATAGAGTCTAAGAAGAATCACCTTCATTATATTTGGGAAGTTCCTTGGGCACCCCACCTCGAGTATTTTTTGGACGAGCACCATTTCTCATATATTGTTGTTAGGTATTATCATTTTCTTCATTTGGAGCATTGTCATTATTTTCCCAATTCCTATTTCTATAATTTTGGTTTCTAAAGTTCTTATTTCTATATTCATTATAGTTATTTCCATAATTATTATAATTTCTAAAATTCTGATTTCTATGACCATTATCATCATTTCTATAGTTGTTATTTCTAAAGTTGTTATTAAACTGTGTATTTCTTCCAATCATCTTAAGAAAGGTTCTACATTCCATCATTTTGTGGCCCTTCTCATAGAAGTAGCAGGTGACTGATTTATTTGTGAATTCCCGCAAAGGGGCTATAGTCTCTCCCTTATTTTTCAATTGTCTCTAACATTTCAATTTCTTTCTTTAAATATTCCACTAACATATTGCCTTCCTCAGGTCTTTTTACACAACCCTTATAAACATAGGATGCTACTTTCCTCAATTCTTCAAGGTCCATAGAGTCCCAATTAGGACAGCTAGTTTTAAAGTAATCTTTTACCACTGAACAACAATTCTCAACAAATTGCCTACGTATTTGCCTAATGTCTCTTTCTCTGGATAAATCAAGGTCCATATATGTATTTCCTACATCAATAAGTCTGTCCATAAACTGGGAGGGTGTTTCATCAATATCTTGTCGGGTTCTTTCAAATTATGACCATTTTTCAGGTCTATCAGAGCAAGCTCTCATGGCTGTCAATAATGCTTCTCTGGTCTGGTTTAGTTTTGTGTGATCTAGTTCAACATTGGGGTTCCAATGTGGATCTTCAGTTGGCCAATAATGTCCTCTTCTACCTCGCTTTTAATTAGCCAGAGAGACGATATTTTTCTCTCTCTTTGTCAAAATTGCTTCTAATAAATTCTCAACATCCCTCCAAGTGGGGTCAAAAGTTCTGAATATGTTCTCTAATTTTTTTTTAAATTAATATAGGTTCGTCCTCAAATGATGGCATATTTTCCTTCAATTTATTTAAATCCTCAGGGCTAAAAGGTGTATGATGTCTTACAGATACCAAGTTTCCATCTTTATTAAAAGTGGGTACTTCCCTTAAAGGAAATAATCTATCTGAATTATTTGTTTCTAGGCTTCTTACTCCATTCTCAGTGGAGTAAGTATGAGAAATAGAAGAGTTGGGCACACTAAGGGAGAGGGTTTGTTGTTGTCCCATAGTGCCAGAAAGATCAGAGGTAGGAAGGGTATGAGAATTGAATTGAGCAGGGTGGGAAGGAGGAGCCAAGGAAGAAGTGTGAAAGGATACAGAGGTATTAGGATTGGAGGAATCAATAAGGTGTGAAGTGGAGGCATTAGGATCAGAAGTATGGGTAGGGTGTGAACTTAAGAGTGGATTGTATAGTGTCTGAAGCGTGGGTGTGGTGTGTACTTAGAGTTGAGGGTGTGGGGTCAGAAGCATGAGTAGGGTTTTCTGAGGCCGAGGAGGCAGGGGGAGAGGTGGGTTGACTAGGAGGGTTATTGTTTTTCATAAAAGCTATGAGCTCCCCCAAACTTTGCTCCATAAGTTCAAGCCGAGTATTTAGTTCTGCATTTTGTTGAATATTAGAGGGAGCAATTGTTTGGTTTGACTGAGAATTGGGTTTTTTAAGGAAATACAATATTACAGCTATAACAATCAAAATCCCAAGGGGGAATGGTCTTAACCCAACCTTATGAAGTAGGGTCTGGGAATTTTGTAAGGTTCACAATTTGAACTCAAATCTTCCTGGCAACTGTTCTGAGATCACAGTCCAAGAGGCCTTCCTGGGGTCCTGAGAGTCAAACAGGCCAGTCCACACCAAGAAGCAGAATCTGGACCTATATCTATGCCTTTTGGATCAGTGCTCGACCACTATCTAGCCTCATCTTCTGCATGTTCTGGGGTTGGCTCAAGACAGCTGTTTCTTCTCCTCCATTCTGATGGCAGATGGCAGAAGCCTGATGCCCAGACTGCAGGCCAGGAGTGGGAAAACCTTCTAACCTGCTCCCTCCTAACAGTCCGTGACTCTTGGATGCAAATCATGTTCACCCGTGTAATCCATATTAGCATTATCATCCACATCATCTGTGTCCACGTCCATATGATGTTAATTATTACTAATCCATAGGAAGAATAGTCTTCTTTTTGTTTTTAATTCCAGATTCCCTCCCCAACTGCTAAGAAAGCAGATAACACAGTGTCGGTTCTACACCTGCCATCGTACAAAACACGTGTCCACATTGACCACCTCCAGACAGACAGATGGACAGGCGGATGGAATTCCCCACCCTGAGAGCCAGGAAGGTGCCCTGAAAGGGGAGATGGAAGATAGGTGGGAGCCAGTGCCCAGTGGGGGAGGCCAACACAGACGAACAAGGCCCAAGCACATGGCACAGGCTTCCGCCTCCATGGACTGAGGCGCAGGTTGGTGTCTGTGAGGCCAGAAGAGAACAACAGGATTTCAGAAGGCCAACCAAAAAAGGCTTTTTCTCTGGATGTGGCTGCAAACACATGCCACCCTTCCAGAGAAGCAGCTGCCAAATCCACACCCAGAGCCCAGCTGACCCTCAGCAAGAGCATCATGCTGGCGTGACCAGCGTGTCCCGAAAGCCTTCGGGCAGTCCTAAGCTTTCCCCCTTCCCTTCCATCTCAGAATCAATGCTGTATCTTGATCCAAGGAAGAAGAGCCATAAGGACCAGGAGGCAGAGGGTAAGTGACTGGCCCGAGGTCCCTGAGGGCAGACTCACCTCGTGATGGATCTTCTGGTAAACTTTCTGTTCGTTATCTAACACTACAAACGACTGAGAGGGCGGAGAGTCACCAGTGAAAATGAAGCTCAAGTCCCCTCGTTGGCACTTCAAGTCAGTAAAGTCTATGAGAGTTGTGTCAAGCCTGTGGAAAATGGACAAAGTGATTAACTCGTGGGAAACACTGAAGGCACCCAATTCCACAGGCTCTTTCCTAAGAAGATCGAGGCGTCACCACGGGAAGGCAGCCGGGCCTTGGCAGCAGGGGCCATTGCTGGCTTTTGGTTCACTGTTCCTTGAACAAAAGCCTTTGCCACAACCTAAGAGCGACACAAGCCCTCCGTGCTCGGGTGGAAAGGCCTATTCTGAGGGAAGCATCTTCTAAAGACAAATTACAGTACGGAAAGGCAGTCAAGCAGCGAGCTCAAGGGAGGACTCGGGCAAGCGAAGCCACTTCATCTCCTGAGTTACGGCCCTTTCTTCAGGGATGACCTAAGACCGTGACAAGGGCACTGCCTGGTTCACGAGAGTCAAATGAGATACGTCAGAAGAAATGCACCGTGTGTCCATCAAGCCCTACGAGAGCTACCTGCTCCTCTATCGTCCTGGTGGGGGGATTGAAGGATCTACAACAGTTTTTAAGATTCCAAGAATTGTCAAAGGGTCAATCAACGTTTCCCTCATTTCCCATCCATTACACTTCCTCTAGCACAGCAGATTATAAAAGGAAGTTGAGGTATCACGAAAGGCTCACAGGCTTAAAGCTGAACTTGAAGGGAAGTTCAAGAACATATCTAAGCCGGGAGGCAGCTGGGTGGCTCAGTGGATGAAGAACCAGGCCTAGAGACGGGAGATCCTGGGTTCCAAACTGGCCTCAGACACTTCCCAGCAGTGTGACCCTGGGCAAGTCACTTGACCCCCATGGCCTAGCCCTTACCACTCTTCTGCCTTAGAACCAAGACACAGTATGGATTCTTTAGTTCCAAGATGGGAGGTAACAGTTTAAAAAAAAAAACAGATCTAAGCCAGAATCATCCATTTCCAATGGTTGAGTCAAATAAGCAATCCCACTGGAGGAGAATCTCCGTTCCCCAAAGGCTGAGCTAAGGGGCAGAGAACCCCTTTGTGTATCTTCTCCCAAACCCTGTCAGAGTCCCCCTCATCAACTGTCATTAAGGAGGCAAAGGCCAGAAAGTTGTTATTGTCATGGCCCCTCTTAACAGGAAGGAACCTTGTAGTTCATCTAAATCCAGTCCAGCTCTGAAAAAGGATTCCTCTCTAGATTGTAGTACTTTTAAAAAGAGGCCTCTTACCTTAAAAAACAAAGGCAATTTCTCTTCAATTTCCTGTTCCCAAGCAGCAAAAGGAGGCAGCAATAAGATTCATCTTCCTGAATTCAAATCTGGCCTCAGACTTTCCAGCTGTATGACCCTCAGCAAGTCATTTTACCATTTGCTGCCTCAGTTTCCTCCTCTGTCAAATAAGTTGGAAAAGAAATCGCAAACCACTCCAGCATCTTTCCCAAGAAAACCCCAATGGGGTCTTAAGGTGTTGGATGTGACTGAGAATAGCTGAACAGCAGCAAAAGGTAGCAATGGTGCCGAAACTGGTACATGCCCAGAAATCAAGTTGCTGAACTAGAAGCCCCATCAGATGCTCACGAGGCTCTGAGGCCCAACCTGTCCATTCAGTGTCCAGGAAGAAAAGCTTTCAGAATGAAGGAATGGTGTGAAAAGGGATAAAACTTTGGGCAATCACTAGAAGTTTTCAAGAACTATATAGCTTCAGCTTCCATCAAATGACAAGAAAGTTTTCTTAAAACCTCAAAGGAGGAGCAGCTGAGTGACTAAGTGGATGGAGAGCCAGTCCTAGATATGGGAGGACCTGGGTTCAAATGTGACCTCAGACACTTCCTGCCTGTGCAACCCTGAGCAAGTCACTTAACCCCAATTACCCAGCCTTAAACTCTTCTTCTGCATTAGAATCAATATGTAATATCAAAACTGTAAATATGTAATACTGATTCTAAGACAGGAGGCAAGTGTTAAAAAAAACCTCAGGGGAACTGAAACTCCTGGTTTAGTGACTGAGGGTCTATACCAGCCCGCAAAAATAATGGGACAACTAGAGAAGACCACACCGCACTTCTGCAACCCACTGAACAGGCACAATAAAAATGTGATTTCTAGGACTACTTGATTTCCCTTCAATTTGCATGGGGGGATGGGGGGGGGGGGGGATACCAGGAATGAGCCGAGCTCCCTGACTTGCGCACGACTGCCCTAACGCCCTAAGCATTCGCTGTTTGGAAACGTTTGACTGGACTTGAGTGGACAGTTTGTTTGAAGACTCTAGGAACGAGCCTGGGCTCCCTACTCAAGCCGCCGCATACCCAGTAGCTTTTTCACACTTGTGTGACCATGTCAGGAAAACCCAGGAGGGTCTCAATAAGGTACTGAGCAGCGACTGACTTTAGAAAACAACCAAGTCAAGTCTGAAAATAATTTCTGCCCCCAGAGAAAGCTTGGTTGATTGCTTTAAACAACAGAAAAATGCTTGTTTATTTTCTAATTGAGGGCATGCAATACCCCAGAGAGAGGCAATGTGCTATCACAGAAAGGTGGCCAGGCCTGGAGGTTGGAACCCTGCCTCGGTTCCTTTCTCAGTGTGACCCGGGGAAGCCAAAGTCTTCTGCTCTCTGGCTTTCAATCTTCTCACCAACAGAAAGGAGTCGGGGTATCTGGCTCCTAAAGGTCATCCTCCAGCTCAAGGACTCTATAGTCCTTGAAGATTTTTTGTTGTTCCTGACCAATGGGGAAATGTTTTCCATGATCACAAAAATATATCCTAGATTGAATGGCTCACTGTCTTTAGGAGGAGGTAGAAGAGGGAAAAAGAGAGGGGGAGAATTTGGAACTTAAAATTTAGAAAATGAATGTTAAAAATTGTCCATGTAAATGGGGAAAAGTAAATATTTTTTTAATATTTAAACTTGGAATTTTTAAATAAAATTTAAAAAATATTTTGGAAAAATGTGTTATTGGAATCATTATTGGTAATATCAATGGCACTCAATCACCAAACTTATCCCCTCTGCCAAGGTGGGAAAATTGAAACAGAAAATAGTTAAATGACTTGCCCAGCATCCTACCATTAGTGAGTATCTGAGCCAAAAATTCTAACTCAAGTCTTTGCTGATGGCCAAGCCCCACTCTCCATCCTGTGCCACCCTCTGAGACCTGAGGCTGACATTCTCTCCTCAGTATTCTTCCAAACAGCAAAGAATTTTTAAAGATGATCCCTTTTTAAAGCTAGCAAAAGTTGGAACTGGACGTAATTTCTTTTAAACATATTCAGGGAGAAAATCATCCTCGAATCACAATCATCTCTAAAGGCATCCACAGGCAAAAACTTTCAAGAGGATTCTCAAAGTACACCATACTTCTAATTTACAAACTTTATGAAATGAATATCATTCCACATTGTTAATCCCCGAGGTAATTTTTTAAAGCTTTTGTACACACATATAGTGCTAGCAATCCTACTACTACATTCTTGAATCAAGAAAACAGTTACTTTACAACTTAAACTAGTCTAAAATAAATAGTTTGACCCTTACCCTTTATCATAGAATTGATACTAAGTATTGCTTCCAAGGCAGAAGAGTGATATGGGCTAGGCAATTGGGGTTAAGTGACTTGCCCAGGGTCATCTAGCTAAGAAGTGTCTGAGGCCAGATTTGAACCAAGGACAACCTTCCATCTCCAGGCCCCGCTCTCTATCCACCGAGCCACCCTCACAGCTGCCTCTATTATAAATATTCTAATGGTAAAACCTAAAGATTGTTTCAATAAACTGCTAGACTCTATACACACCTTATTGCCAGTACAGTTATCTACAACACCCATCCAATCATTTTACAACTGAGTCTTTACAGGAAAGGATGGCTAAAGCAAACTCTGGATCAAGCAAAGCACTCAGAAACACGGCCAAATTTTCCAAACTTCAATAACAAAAGCAAATCATCTTACCTGATATTGATACCTTGTTTGTATATTTTACATGCATCGGAAGGCAGCATTCGGGAAAGTAAAGGCACTATATTTGTAATAAAAAAGATGACATAATTAATGTGTTGCCATTTCTGCAACTATAAAATGAGCAATGCTAAAATTTCCCTAATTCTATATGAGTGTTCTAATTACTTTTAAAATCACATTTAAAACTGATTAGTCTTAAGGTTAAAAACAGAAACCAAGAAAGCAACATTTATAGGCAACTTCAGAAAGCTGAGATTTAATCTAGAACCAGAGGTACGATGGGGTCTAACGACTTCTTGGGATGATGTTTCTCTGAGCCTCTGAGTTCCAATTGAACATACTGTGATCCAGACCCAGGTCGAAGCCAGGTCTATAAGGAGAGGAGGAGCAGAAGGAAAGAGACAAAGAGAGAAGGAAGGAAGGGAGGGAGAGGAAGGGGTTCCTGCTGTCCATGAGCCCTGAATGTCACTCCTTGGTCTCGGGGACAAGTCCAGGGGATACCCACAACTCCTCCAGATACCTAGCTTTTTTTGAACAGACTTGAGAAGAGGCATTCTAGGTTCCATTTCAGAATGCAGCAGGTCCTCCAGGGGCGCCTAATACATTCAGGCATAACATTCATACCCGTGTTCTAAGGCTGTGACCTTTACCCTTAGCCAGTGGGGGAAAGCCCATGGAACTCCTCCTCCTAACGAGAGCTGCCTACATTTATCCCTGAAATGGTAAATGTCAATTAAAGGCTTCACACACTTCCCAGACTTCCTTAGAAACTTGAGGGTTAAGAATCCCTCTTATAGCTAAACCTGTATTTGGGGGGATATGATTTTAAGTGGTGTACCTGAATCCAGAGAAAGTGTTGTTATAATGGAATTCTACAGAGAAATGGGAATAAAGGAAATTCTTCTGGCTATGATTCGCCAAGGTCTGCTAGATGAAATTTCATTGGGAAGAAATTACAGACCATCCAAATGTGAGCCAGAAAAAGTAATGCTGCTTATTACCCCATGTGGAGATTTTTACTAACAGGCTCTCACCCATTTTTAGACATTTTGTAGTGCTTGGTCATCTGGGTCAATATTGTCTGAGCACCTCAGAGTTAAGGAGAAACCTCCAAACCCCAAAGTTGCTCTTATCCATGATTCGTCTTTTCTCAAAAAAAACAGGGGTTCAGACAGCAAGAGATACCTTCTTTTCCTTTCTTCCAAGTCTTTACTAACACTGTTGAGTGAGTGTGTGTGTAAGAGTGTGCAATTTGGGGATGCACGAAGCAAAGGACAAAGGAATAGATGTTATCATCATTAAACCCTATGATGGCTTCAAAGATATGAAGTTTAGTAGCATAACTAAAAAATGTTGCAAAATAAATCCAAATACCTCTCTCATTTTAAGCCTATCTGGCCAAACTTCCAGTCTTGACAATCAAAAAGTCCTCCTGCTGCTGCTGCTGATGTATGTGTGTGTCAACTAAAAATAAACTTTCTATAGAAACATTAGAAAAACTATTTGACTATCAGCTCCATTTTCACCAACATTTAGTAGAATATGGAGAAAGACTGGACCTTCCCAAAGGTGCATCTAACACTTTGGGGCCTTATTTAACTCTATTCTGTTTACCACCTGCCCAAGCACCCAGCACAATTTCGTAGGATAAATTCATCTTGTACAATAATTACAGACAGTGATCTCTTTAACCTTCCGAAGCTCATCTGCTATCCCTTTAGGTGCCATAGTTTCCCAAGCATAAAACAAAGGACTTGAAGCTGAACTCCTGGGCTCAATCCTAGTCTTGCACTTGATTAACCAGAATACCTTCAGTAAATCACTGAACTATCCCATTTGAAATGGTTGCAGTCCCTTTTGGCCTCCTCCCCTCGCAAGGCTGTAGCAGACATGAAAGTATTCTGAAAGAGGAGATGGGTAACACAAACGAAAGTACAAATGGAATAAACTGAAGGAAGAAAAAGGGCTTTCAAAAGGATGAGTGGAGTAGCTAACATTTTCAGAACCCAGAATTATCAGGATTAAAATGTGATGACTGCAGAGAATCACACATCTAGTACCAGCTTTTTGTTGAAAAAAGGGAAAGAGAAAGAAAGACAAGTCAGGGAGATGACGAAAAGAAAAGACAAAGACAATAACCTGATTGTGAGACTCAGCCATCTTTTTAAAGGGTCATTTAGACTCAGTCCAGTGCTCTGCAATCTTCCACAACTTTGATGTTGCCATGAGACTGGAGACCACTTGCAACTTGGCAAAGCAGGTGGTACACCCCAGACAGCTCCTCAA
This sequence comes from Monodelphis domestica, assembly GCF_027887165.1. NCBI lineage: Eukaryota > Metazoa > Chordata > Mammalia > Didelphimorphia > Didelphidae > Monodelphis > Monodelphis domestica. Next base: position 6,816,564 of record NC_077228.1, on the reverse strand, counting down.
TTCTCTTTCTCCCTTACAGTAGACCCAAATCGAACCCCTTCGAGAAGTCCAACATAAAGAACCCACACATGGCTAAGAGTCAAAGGGAAGATGGAGGGAGAGGGAAAGCCCGCTCCTGAAGATGACATGGACAGGCCAGCAAGGACACAAGACCTCTCCCAAGTCTAGTTAAAGGCTGCAGGGACTGACCCAAGATTGTTGCTGTAAAAATAGGCCTGACTCCAAAGAAATAGATTCTGAAGGAAGGGAGAGTAAGCACCCTCTGGACCTCACACACTGGGGACACAAAAGAAGCCCATCCCTGCTCTCCCATTTTAATGGAGGAGACAACAAAGATGGGAGGTTTCAGCCGCTAGTCGGGCACAAAGGAACGAAACAAGCATGTGTTCCCCCTTCCTCTGTGCAGGGGGTCGTGATGAGCATTTGAATCCCAATGACCCTGTTCTCTCCATTTTACAGAAGACGAGACTGAGGCAATCAAAGGTGAAGTACCCTGCTCAGAATAGTACAACGAGGAAGGTCCTGCCTCCAGGCCTAGTGCTGTTCTGGGTTCCCTAGAAGAGCACCCATCAAAGTGGCCCTCACAGCCTTGGATGGAAAGGTCCCTTGGTCTCTGGGGTACAATGGCAAAGCAGATGGGTGTGCCTCTTCTCTAATGTCATTTCCACTGATGATGTCCCGTCCCTTTCTCAGACTGGCCCCTGGACAAGTAATGCAGCCTTTCTTTGCTGAGTCCTAGTTACCATGTCAGTAGCCCCACGAGGCACTTCCACCAGGGAGGCTGAAAGCCTGGCCACTCCCCAGGCTCTCGGATTCGGGGGACACGGGCCCTTCCACCAGTGCCTAAGGGACACGGATCCTACGAGATAGTGTGATGGTCTCCCACATCTCCCTCTGGGTGAAATTCTAATTCTTTGTCATTGCACAGCATTCATTAAATAAACCTGATCCTCCTTCACACAAGGAGGGAGGGCCACAAGTATGGAATGCTTCAGGTTTTTTTCCAATGTTTGAGTAGTTTTGCTGAACTTTTTCTTCTTTTTTAATTACTATATAGTTTGGCTCTGAGAAGGTGGTTATGGGGGAAACTTGGGTAATATAGTAACAAAATATCTCGCCACAAATCTTTTAAAAATGTTAAAGATTCAATAAAGAAAAAATACATTAGAACTGGAAGGGATTCAAGGACATCTAGCCACACACTCCTTCATTTCTTTTCCTTTTTTAAACTCTTATTATCTTTCTTAGTATATATTCTAAGACAGAAGACAGTCAGGGCTAGGGATTAGGGGTTAAGTGACTTGCCCAGGGTCACACAGCTAGAAGTGTCTGAGGCCACATTTGAAGCCTCCAGGCCTGGTTGCTCTATCTACAGTGTTACCCCAGAGGTTCCCATCCTTTCATTTTCAAAGAGAGGACTTGAGGTGCTAAGGAGAGACTTTACCGAGGTCACAGACATAATAAGTGCTTGATCCCAGGCTCAGTTCATGGAAATTCTCACTTCTAGCATTCCTCTTCCCCCATCTTTGCCAGCTTCAAAATGAGCTGCAGCCATTAATCATTCACTCCTTCCTTCCCTGCAATTGTTTCTAACATTCTCCCATCATGGTATATTCTCTGTCTCTCCCCCTCCCCCTCCCCCTCCCCCTCCCCTTCTCCCTCTCTCTCTCTCTCTCTCTCTCTCCCCCTTTTGTAACCCCAGTGCCTTTGATCAAAATACAAATCTTCAGAACATTCTAAGTTGGAGTCAGGAAGTCTGGGTTCAAATCACAGCAACTTTGCCACTTACTAGCAAGCATGGGAAGGGGATAAGATGAAGACCTAGCCAGAGCTCTTCACTGACATCCTTCTCACAGGGAGGAGAGGAAATAAGAAGGAAATTTGTAACAGGTAACAGGTGGAGAAGGAAGAGCAATTTGCTGGGACAAAGTGAGGAGGATGCGACAAAGCATTGGGAAGATGCTAGGAAGTTAAAGGAAAATTTAAAAAAGGTACGAGGAGCTTGAGGAGGGCAAACAACTGCACCAGAGGACAGAGAGGCCAAACAACTACATTCCCACTTAGTTTTGTTCAGCTTTACTAAAAGGTCCTTCAAGGGAAGCAAAAGAGTTCAGGGAGAATTCAAGCCCAAGAGAGTCTACAGAGGACCCAGCTGTACTTAATGAGTTCTAACTCCAGAAAAGAAAATTGTGATAATGCCAAAAGGCACAAATAAAAATAAAGTCTTTTTCTATAGAACTACTGATCACTGACAATGGTCTATGAAAGATCACAAAGCATGCAGAGATGATGTAGGCCTAGAAATGGGAAATCTTGATTTCTAAAAAGGGGAAACGGTACAGGGGAAAGGATCTGTTGTACAAAAATATTTACAACTGCTCTTTTTCTGGTGGCAAAGAATTGGAAACTGAAGGGATGTCCCTCCATTGGGTAATGACTGAACAAATCATGGTATATGATGGTAATGGAATACTATTGTGCCAAAAGGAATGATGAACTAGAGGATTTCAGAAAAAGCTAGAAAGACCTCCATGAACTGATGCAGAATGAAATAAGCAGAACCAGGAGAACAATGTGCATAGTAACAGCAATATTGTGGGATGATCAACTGTGATGCACTTAGCTATCCTCAGCAATGCAAGGATCCAGGACAACTCTGAGGAACTTATGATAAAGAACACTATTCACTTCCAGAGAAAGAACTTCTGGAGTTGGCAGATGGAAGCAAGCAATTTTTCACTCTAGTTTATTCAGGTTTGTGTTTGGGGGTTTTAGTTTAATAATTATTCAGTTACAAAAATGAACAATATGGAAATATGTTTTGCACAATAATACAAGTATAACCTAGATCAGATTTCCTGCCAGCACCTGAAAGGGGAAGGGGAGGGAAAACGTAGATAAATTTGATCATATAACCTAAGGAAAACGTATGTGGAAAATTGTTATTACATGCAATTGATTTAAAAAAATCATAATAATAAATAAATAAAAGGAAAAAAGGTTGATTCTCCAAACCAGAGGCCAGTGAAATCAACTCTGATTATCAAAAAAATCCTAGAATTAATTATTAAAGACTTTGTTAACATTAACACTGAAATGAAAACATGGTCTACAATCTAGGTTTTTCCAAAGTAAGCACCTTTCCCCTTCTGGGGAAAGATTACTAAAATGACAGAAAAGGTGGATGCTGCCCCTATCCAATACTGAGATTCTAACAAAGTATTTAATAAAGTCTATCATGGTATCTTTAGGGGCACAAATGAAGAACTTATTGTTTCTAAATGGGCCTGCAAGAATCATAGCCTTGGTACAAGGAATAACAACCAATGGTTAAGGAGAGGAGAACTGATAGCTCTTTACCAACATTTTTCCCCCATTTTTATTGCTAAATGAAGAGATATCCCTCCCCGCACCCCCCCCCAAAAAAAGAGGGGACAATAGAGTCCCTATTTTATTTAACCTGGGTTAAAGTATAGATATGGAATTTTTGAGTAATATACAATGTCTTTCTGTCCACTATGAAATTCCTTGATTCTTTATCCTTTGGGTTAAGATGAAAAAATGTGTTAAGATGTTAGTTTTTAAATCACCTATATTAAAGGGGAGGAGGGAACAGGCCAAAATATTCATTCAAATGAAATGGACTTAGGGATTTAAGATGACTGCATCTTCATTCTTTTTCAAGAGGATAACATAGTAATCAAAAAAGCTCATGTAAATTTAGGATTCATTAAGAGAACTATAATATCAGAAGAAAGGGGGATTTATTAAAATACCACCATATGGACCCCAGTAACCATCCAGAGTATTCAGTACAGTTCAAGACAAAACATCTCAAAGTACATCGAAAATAGGGAGCCTGTTCAAAGGAGGATTCAGCAATAAAACAAGGCCATTCGAGGTTTGGTCAAAGGGCCTGTGGATGCATCTAGACTTAAAAGAAGACTGAAGAAACAACATGATAGCTGTCTTCAAATATCTGACATGCTATCATGGAAAACTATAAGTAAATTAGATGAACACAGAATAGTATACCTATCAGGTCTTTGGGAAAGGAAAGATTTTAAGACCAAGCAAGAATTAGAAAAAAATTACCAAATGTAAAATAAATAATTTTGTTCAAATAAAACCAACACAACCAAAATTAGAAGGGAAACAACAAATTGGGGGAAAAAATTTTCATAACAAAAACCTCTGACAAAGGTCTAATAACTCAAATTTATAAGGAGCTAAATCAATTGTACAAAAAAAAAATCAAGCCATTCCCCAACTGATAAATGGGCAAGGGACATGAATAAGCAATTTTCAGATTAAGAAATCAAAACTATCAATAAGCACGTGAAAAAGTATTCCAAATCTCTTATAATTAGAGAAATGCAAATCAAAAACAACTCTGAAGTACCACCTCACACCTAGCAGATTATCTAACATGACAGCAAAGGAAAGTAATAAATGTTGGAGGGGATGTAGCAAAATTGGGACACTAATGCATTGCTGATGGAGTTGTGAATTGATACTGCCATTCTAGATGGCAATTTGGAACTATGCCCAAAGGGCGCTAAAAGATTGTCTGCCCTTTGACCCAGTCATAGCACTGCTGGGTTTATACCCTAAAGAGATAAAAGGGAAAACGACATGTACAAAAATATTTATAGCCACCCTCTTTGTGATGGCAAAAAACTGGAAAATGAGGAGATGCTCTTCAATTGGGGAATGACTAAACAAATTGTGGTATGGAATACTATTGTGCTCAAAGGAATAATGAACTGGAGGGATTCCATGTGAACTAGAAAGACCTCCAGGAATTTATGCAAAGTGAAGGGGCAGAACCAGAAGAATTGTACACAAAGACAGATACACTGTGGTACAATTGAATTAACTGACTTCTATATTAACAGCAATGCAATGTTCCAGGACAATCCTAAGTGACTTATGAGAAAGATGCTATCCACATCCAGAGGAAGAACTATAGGAGCAGAAACACAGAGGAAACAACAAACTGATTGGTCACATCGTTCAATGGGGATATGAATGGGGATGTAGACTCTAAGAGATCACCCTAGTGCAATTAGCAATAATATGGAAATAGATCTTGATTGATGACACATGTAAAACCCAGTGGAATTGTACATTGGCTACGGGAGGGGGGTGGGGAGAGAAAGAACATGAATCATGGAACCATGGAAAAATTTTTATTAAATAAAATTTTTAAAAAATTTTAAAAAGCTCTGGGCAACCCAGAGAAAAGCAACTGGCAGCTGGAAGAACAAGAATAGTTTTGTCTTATTAAATAGCTACTGTTAGATCATGTTTACATTCTATCCTAAGGTTTTATTGGGAAATAGTTTCTATGTGGTTATTAATATCCTTTTTGAAGGCACTTTAAAGTCACATTAGTCTGAAGTTCATCCTGATCATGTCCAAGCAATGAGAAGGCCCTGATTCCAAGAACTAAATGAATTAGAAGAGTCTCCTAGACAAGTGTAAGGGGAGAGCTACATGCAACTAAGGGCAGGGCTAGCAACTCAAGATTAGTGGGAAGAGTATCACGCTGGCCTTCAAGCTTCTTATTTAATGTAGCAACTAATCATATTTCTGCAGTTATATTTCAACAGAGGGAGAAAAAAAGCTTAAAGAAAAACATTTTATTGTCATTCTCTCCCAACTTCTCAATATAAGAAAGTACAATCACAGAACCTTAGGGTATCACAAGTATTTCCAAAAATATTCTGAGAGAAAGAGAGAGTGTGTCTATGTGTAAACCACTAATCAACTACATTTGCCTTTCTAATTATTTTGTGGTCAACAGCAAAATATTTTCACATCTCAAAATTCACATACTAAAATACTCAATGTTGTTCATTCAAGAATGCTTTTAACAACAAATTGAAGTCTATTCTGTAATTTAAGAGTTCAAAGGTGAGGAAAAAAAAATTCAAACTCAGGAAGATAATTTTTTTTCAAGGTAAATAGATTATTTAACAGAATCAAGGTAATGAATTTACTATGCATACATATTATACGTGAAAAAGCTTCATGATAAAAATTATTGCATACATGCTCTTAATTGGCTAAATTTATTATACAATTACCCCAGAGCAATATTCATCCCATTCACTCTCTAAAATGATGAACTACAAAGTATCTGTTATAGTTTTTCCTCAATGAAATCAGACCACTTTGACATAAGGGTTTAATCTGAATTTATTTTTTCCTCATCTTTAAAATATGAAGTGACCTATCTTGCTGTTGCAAAATTATGAATCTGGAACACCTTAAAAGCCAGAAGATCCTTCAGAACTCAATACGACAGTAAATTGAGAAACTGAAGTTAAGATAGAAAGGAAAGCAGTAATAAAGGAAGCAAGACACGAATGGTCAAGGGATAAAAATACTGTCAAATAAAGTTAACCAAGTTCTTTTCCCCATTCCAATACCTTAAATATAGTTCAGTCTTATAAATAATATAATCCTTTAAGAAACACTTTATCATTTCTCTCATCAGTTTAAAAACTCCAGCCTTACATTGATAAAATGATTAGAATTTCTTGTTCCTGGTTTTTGTCCAAGTCATTTGTAATGGAGGAGAGGGCAACTCAACTTTTAAAAGAATAATGGAAATGACTATTCAAGTTGGATAATTAAGTACACCTGTAAGGCTTTATCACCATTCACATGCAAAATTTATTATAATGGAAATCACTCAACAAAACTTCATGCAAGTCTCACATTTATCCTGAGGATAAATTCTCGGAAAAATCAAGTTTGCCCTGGCAAGTCTGTATCTGTAATCACTTTAAAAGTAAAATATAGCATACTTCTTACCCCAGCTTTGAAAATCCCAGTGAAGCTCTAGATAAAAGTCACCTAGCTGAGAAATGAAATAGTAATAGTTACTAAAGGCACATTATTTAGCAACTCTTAAACTTGCTAATATTATCCTTTTAAAAATTATTTTTTTCGATTTGAGAGGAATGGGTGATAGAGTCAAAATTAATCTCAAATATTTAGGACTTAGAAAAACAGAATCTAGTCATCTTAAAAGTTACAATGCAATAGAACATTTTCTTTCATGTATTCATATGATGATATTACAGAATCATTTTAACTAAATATGAAAAAGAACTGAAAGACAAATGGAACTTTTCCTATTGATGTAATTTCATTGGTATTACCAGCTTACAATGATGATGCAAACAAATCCCCCCAAAAAATCTGGAAATAAAAACAAAAAACTGAAATTTTCATAAGTCTATGAATGATTGTTAAAGGAAATCATATGCAAAATACTCTATTAATGAAAGGGAGAAAAACATCATTCTTAAAGTTATACTTTGGGAAGGCCACTGACACTGAATAGAGCTCAAAGGAAGCACCCCAGAATGATGGTATGGTAAGAAACACTCAGATGACAACACAGAAGTAGCAGTTTAAAAGGAACTGAGAATGTTCAGCCAGAGAAGAGGAGACTGGAGGGGCAAGTCTTCAAGTGCTTGAAGAGCTGTCATGTTACAGCCCTATAGAGAACAGAACCAGGTAGAGCAGGGGTTGAAGAGAGGCGAAAACAATTAGAGTGGCACGCTAAGTTGGGGGCCCCTTAGTCCTTTTCAAGCAATGGCCTCATTTTGGTATCTGCTGTTTTCGATAGCCTCTGAGGGCCTTCCAAATTCTATGCCTATGAGTTTCACTCAAATTAAAGTCTGATCTTTAAGTTCTACTAGGTGTTAGAGACATACTATTAATAACTTCATGCTAAAAATTTCATTGAAAATTTCACTTAATGGAAGGCCAGATCGTATCCAAAAATACAAATACTATGTTAAAAGAAATACAGTCTCCTGCCTCCTAATGATCTCATGTCTATGGCCCTTATCAAATGACTACCACCAAAAGGCAGACAATGACTGGAAGGAGCACTGAATTTGCTTTGAATTGGATTTCAGAGAAATCGGAGTTCCATTTTTGCTCCCACACTTGCAGATAAAGCCAACCTCCTCAAGCTAGAGCAGGTACTAATACTTGGGAGGCAGGACTTGAGGCTGAAAGAGCTCTCGATCTGGAGAGTCCCAACCCGAGCACTCACTACTTGGGTGACTTTTGTTGGGTTTCAGTGTCAGCATGATAGGGCTGAACTAAGGCACCATCGAAATCCAGTGGAAACATAAATGGCACTGATAATCAGGATTCAATAAGATATCCGTTTAATATTCATAGGATAGCTGTGACTTTTTTTCATGTTTGCACAAATCAAACTCCTCTAAACTATCTTAAAATAGAATTTCTCTCCAATAGTGAAAACCAAGTAAAACTTACATAGAATTATACCAAATATAATGTCATAAGTACACAATAACATAGTGTTTTTTCCAAATCATGGCATACATGGGAAAATATATATATACCTATATACACACCTCTTAATTTCTAAACATTTTACAACCTGAAAAAATCCTGAGGGTCGTGCACTTGATAAGCATTTGTTCAAAGAATTTATTAGGTGACAGGTAGTATGGACCAAAGTGAGATAGGGAAGAAGAATTCATGTTCTCTTCTGCTGGCAGTTTAAGCCCAGGAGATGTAAACACAACCCTAAATTCCTTTCTTAATACACAAAACATCATGTCTATTGGGCAGGTGAAGGTCACCTGGGAAATTACTCAACTTGGGTCCATTGGACACTAAACAGTAAGCAATTTCTTGAGCGAACATTAAGAAATTGGCATAAACTTTAGAGATCTTAAGCTTTTCTACCTGCAAAATATTTCAATTGATCACCTTTATCCAGTCCTCTCATAACCCCTCCTGTGATGGCAAAAAAGTCCCTAGATTATGTGTGGCTCCCACAGTTTCCACAACAGGAGGAAACCTGAAGATTCTGAGAAAAGGGAAATGGCTAATTTTCCAGAAAAAGACCAGGCTACCCAACTCTTTCCTGAGAACCAATATGGATATTTCATGTTCCCAAAGAACAACAGGAGAGAGAGTCTAGATGAAGAGATGGATGTAAAGAAGTCCTCCTGTTGCTTACAGACAAATCTTCCCGCTACCAATTCTTTCCAACTTTATACCAGGAGCCACTTAGAATCTTTAAAAATAATAATAATAAAAAAAAAAACCTCACCTTCCGTCTTGGAGTCAATACTGTGTATTGGTTCCAAGGCAGAAGAGTGGTAAGGGCTAGGCAATGGGGATTAAGTGACTTGCCCAGGGTCACACAGCTGGGAAGTGTCTGAGGCCACATTTGAACCTAGGACCTCCCTTCTCTAGGCCTGGCTCTCCATCCACTGAGCTACCCAGCTGCCCCGTGACTTAGAGTCTTAAATCTTCTACATCTACACTGCAGGTCCTTCCTAAAATAACCTCAGAAGGAATTCTGTCTACAAAGTGCTGGCCTTCCTCCAGACTTCTTTACTGCAATTTTAAGTATAGCTGTTTCAACTCTTGGTCATTATAAAGATGGGGGTGATTTGCCCCAGTCCTAATTTCTCTCCCTTGATCTATATATACTCTCAAACTTCCAAATGCTTGCAGAATTGTTTGAACTGATCATTGCACCAGCACTACAGACTGAACTCATCTTCCTCCAATGACACCACATTTCCTTAGCACTTAAGCTGGAAACCTTAGTTACCCTTGAGTAGGCCACTGGCTCCCTCCCACATTCAGTCAGACACTAAGACTTAATGTTCCAACTCCATAGCTTTGTTGAGACCTTTATTTTTCCTTTCCATTAATTCCCCTTATTTCAGGCCAACCTCTCAAGCCACCAGTCTCCCTAGAACTAGTAGATGCCCGCAAAAGTCATCTTGACACACCATCATCAAATTAATTTTATCCCATCCCTATTCAAGACCTGAGAAGGTTCAAAGTCCTTCCTGATCAGCTCTCAAACTAGTTTTCCTGTCCAATTGTGAGCTGCTCTTCTCCAAAACCTCCACTCCTACCAACCAAAGCTGCCTCTTGCTGCTGCTTCTTAGAGTGCCTTCCTTCCCCAGATTCTCAACTATGAAGCTCCTCCAACCATGTCACCTCTTCCAGGACACTTTTTGTCTCTGACTGCAAACAGCTCTGTTGTTCTTATTTTATGGCACAACTGACATAGGGAATAGCCCAGAACTCTTTTGCCTTGCAAAACTGAAAGCTCACTGAGGGCAGAGTCCATGCCAACCAGGTCTCCTATAGAGTACACAGTAAATGTACTCCTGGGAAAGTATAGTCATGCTGCAGACTGATAATGCAAAAGGGAGATAGGAGCTGCCAGAATATGAATGGTCAAGACCTAAAGATAGGAAAAGAAAGGAAAGAAAAAGTCTGGTGTGCACCTCCATTCCAAAAAATAATAAATTTCAAAGAGTTCAGAGGAAAGGCAAGATTGCATAGATTTATGGGATAAGAGATGTTCAAGGATAAAGCTCTGAAGACACAAGGGGAGATTGATCCAATGAAGAAGAAATACAGGATTTGTCTGAAAAGACTAATAGGGAACAAGGAACTGGTCACCAATTTAGACTTTAAAAAGAAATGTACATATAAGAGAAGGAAGGTCAAGTGATGACTCTAAGAACATGATCTGCCAGGGCAGTAGGAAGCACTGTGGACAGAGCACCAGGCCTGCAGTTGGAAGGTCCTGGGTTCAAATTTGACCTCAGACACTCCCTAGCTATGTGACCCTGGGCAAGTCATTTAACCCCTATTGCCTAGTCCTTGCCACCCTTCAGTCTTAGAATTACTTGTAAGACAGAAGATAAGGATTTTTTAAAAAAGAACGTGGTCTGTCTATCCTACGAAAACGGAGTCAGAAATGCTAACATGCAGAATAAAAAAATACAATCGTCTTTTTTTTTTAATGTCACAATGGGAAAGAAAGGAGGCTCAAAGAAGAGCAAAAAGCCTAGAGTGAGGAAGGTGGATAGTGAACTGGACTGAACTGGACAGTGGCCTGGTCTCTAATTCTGATTCTGTTCTTTTCTCTGCCTTCAAACTCAAAATAACCAGAGGCATACCCTAAAACTAGGGGCATGGCATCCAAGAGGGCAGAACAGGTGACCTACATCCTTAGATCCTAGAAGATCTGGCAGAAGAATGCTGAGCCATAAGTCACTGAAAAGCCCTTATTTAAAAACAAATAAGAAGAGAATAGTGAGGGCAAACCACAGGGGTTAGTCATCATGACAAATTTCTAGAAAAATCCTAGAGCAAATCACTAGAGACCTATTCTAGCTAACACCTGGAACTTAACACCTACCTACCTAGAAAGAAAGCCATTATAACACAGAGTAAAGCTCAGTTCTTTCCAGAATAGGCTGTACAGGAAATGCTGCAGAGAAAAGAGAGATTCCAATTAGGCAATAGAGATGATTCCAAATTGTTTGGATGAGCAGATTCAAAGAATAGTTGCAGCTGGTTCAGTATCAAGGCTGCAGGTGGTCTTCAATGGAATACTCCAGGATCTGTTCTTGGCCTGGTGCCATTTAATATTTTTATCAATGGCTTGTATAAAGGCACAGCAGGCATAACTCATAAAATATGTAAAAGATACTAAGCTGGGAGGTACAGATAACAAGTGGATTGCCATCCAAATCAATGCTGAAAGGCCACAAAATTGGCTTAAATCCAGAACTATAGAATTCAGAAGAGATGAACATAAAAGGTTATACTTGGGTACAAAAAATCAACATTAAAAAAACAATTCAGGAAGTATGGTCAAACAACAATTATTCTGAAAAAAAGATCTGAGTAGTTCCATGTGTGTTCACAGCTGGAGTCATCAGGGTGACATATTGCACCCAAAAACCTAATGCCATATGCGACTTGAAGAAGGGAAGCCCAGCTTCCAGGAACAGGAACTTGATAGCTTCACTGTGCTCTGCACAAGTTGGATGGTATCAGAAGTCTTGAATTTAGTTCTGGGGTTCAAGGTTTAAGAAAGACATTGGTAAGTTGGGAAGTGTTCAGGGGCTCTCCAAAACGGTTAAGGGCCTTGAGATCATGGCATAAGAGGACAGATGTTTAGTCAAGAGAAGAAGAGACAGGGGAAACAAGATAGCCTTCTTTAAGTACCTGAAGGGCTATCACGTGAAAAAAAGGATTAGAATTGTTGTTTGCCAGAAATTACAAAGAGAATTTCGAATTTTAAAAATGAGGATAAGCTCCTGGTGGTCAGAGCTATTGAAAAGTGGAATGGGCTACTCTGAAAGTTGGTGATGGTTGTTCTCCCTCCTTGGGTCTTACACTGAGGCTAGACCACCACTTCAGATGAGGAGTCTTTTTCAGTTCTGCTGGTCTAGATGTCTACTCAAGTCCCTTCTCACTCTTGGGTTCTGTGACTCTCTAAAGATTCTTTTCAGAAAGAGAAATCTCTCCAACATAAAACATTGCAAGTGGCAGGGCAAAAAGATAGCATTTATCTATCTATCATTATCTATGAAAATGTCCTGGCAATACAAATTACTCAAATGCATATGAAAAAACTTTTAGGTAAAACCTTAATGTTTTGACTTATGATTTCACACAATACAATCATTTTAAAGAGAGAGAGCAATTAATATAAAAAAGGTAAATATAGACCAAAGAATAGGGAATATAAAATGTGTTCATTTAATTTTTAAATGCCTATTGCCATTAGAAAAATATTTATGAATTGATATAAAAACATAAAAATCATGTTAAAAGCAAAACATCCTATATAAAGAATAACCTAATTCTTTACATTTGGATGCATAGTACCATAAGAATAGTAGCCATTATCATCACCACTGTATCTGTCAACTTTTCTAACTTAACAAAACTGTTTTAAACATTCTTAATATCTAAAGCATAATCATTTTATATAGCAGGTTATTAAGAAGTTCAATCTGCGCTTGATTTATTCTTTATAATTCAAGGCTGATTTTAAAAACTGTTTCTCTATCCCCATATTTCAGAAAAGAAAAAGAAAAAATTTATAGAGGGCCATAAGAACCTGACTACAGCTGAAGCATAATGTCATTCAATCAGGCCTAAGAAAAAGTAAACCTAACCAATTAAAATAAAATTAGCCACAACTAGTCAAGGAACCATTGTGATCTAATCTAAAAGTCTAAATTGGAAATAATAAACTATAACCAATACAATAAAATGTTAGGAATTCAAACCTCATTATTTGAACAAACCTATAAATACTAAAGATTACAAAGGCATCACCCACCACCCCACCACCATGGCATGAAGATAACCCCAGCTTCTAGGGGAATATGAGTTCTAGGTCTTATTATCAATCGAAGAAGCCTAAATAAGACCTCTTAGGACTGACAGCATGGTATGTCTACTATCTGAGGATTGACCTGGCTAACTTTGGAGAGGCCCACAACTCCTTCAGCAGCAGAGCAATGAATTTTTTTTTAATTGCTACAACTCTCCAACACAACATAAGTCAAATTAGAGAAATCTTGGAATGCATAATGGCAAGTAAATACCTTCCTTAACAAGATTCTAGGCCCTAAAGAGGAATCCTGCAGGCTCCTTCCTCTGCACACCAGTTCCTGTTGTCCCATTCCCACCATCTCCATCACTATTTCTCAGAGAGAAGGAAGGAACAAAGATAAACTTTCCCATGACCAGTTGGTCTCTCTGCTAAGCCTCCCCTCCCAGACACATAAGCCAAAAGAGAGCTGAGAGCATTTGCTACCTCACTTCCATGACAACCCCCCTCGCCTCTTGGCTGCCATACTATAAAGCAGGACTCAGTGGTTTTTTTTAAAACCACAGAAGGCAGGAAATGGTAGCAGTGACAGTAGCTGTGGGATAGATTCTTGCCTCACGTGGAACTGGCATGGGGAAAGCTCTTTTCCCTCTTCTGATCCTCCCTCATCTCAGGAGACAAGGAGCATGCAGACTACAACAGGAACAGTCACAAGTGACAGATACTTCCTTTATCCTCTGCACTCTCCCTTTACTGCCAGGTCCTCTTAGCCCACCCGATAATCAATTTGGGAGATTCCTCAAGTTGACTCTGAAAAGATGACAGATGAATACAACGCTGACCAGTGAAGGAGAGCTCACCTCTTTCAGGGCTTTTAATAATCGAGGTCGCTTTTCTTCCACATTTTCCCGGGACTGCTGCTTAAGTTTCCTTAAAAGTGCTGTAACTAAAAGGGGGAAAAATTAATTAAAAGAGTTTCATTTATTTTGGCTAAATTTGTTAAGTGCTTCCAACAGGAAATGCTGCCCATATGACATCCACTATGTAAGCATGTATGACGTATCTGATTTCCCGAACTCCAAAATACTCAGAAAGAATGTGCCATGCATGGCTGCTAGAACTCATGATTCCCACCCCCAAGTCACTACCCATTTCCTTATCCATCCAACAACCTCATGGCTAATTTGCTGACAGCTAGAACCCCCAAATCCTATTGTATAAGATGGGCAACCTGGAATCAATTCACTGTGTCAAAATGGAGATAAAGGAGAGCTTTAACACTTCAGATCACTGCAGAATGTTAATATCTAATAACAACATAAAAATAAAAAGGAAAAAATTAACAATCCCAAAACTAACAATGTAACTAATGCCAGGAAGTGGGGCAGGGGAAGGAACATCTGAATAACTCTCTAATCTCTTCCAAATTCAAAAGATCTGGAAATCACCTACAGCATCTTTTTCTCCAAATCTCACTAACTTCCTCATATCTAAAACACTTCATAGTAGAAAGCTAGATAATAGGCAGATTGTTCAGCCAATACTTTAAATCATCTTTCCTCCGACCACTATTAAGATGTGCAAAGTCCCACTTTACACCTGGCACAGAGATACCAAAATTACTGAAAAGTATGCCAATTAGGGGGTGAAGACTGCAAGGGAAGGGCAAGGAAAACAGGCAGGAAGGAAGCAGATTACTAAAATAACAGTTGTCACAAGAATGGGTTTAGGGGAAAAGAGAATGAGTTCTGTTTTAAACACGCTGATGCTTGAGATGCCCATGGGACATCCAGACAGAGATGTCCATCAAGCAGCAGGAAATAAAGACCAGGACATCCTTAGGAAGTAGTAAGAGCTGGATCTGCAGAACTGGGAGCAGGAACTGAAGAGAACTCCAAGAGTCTAGAGAGGTGAAGGGAGAGAGCTCTTGGTACATCTGTGGCTGAGAGTTGAGGGAGAGGCTGAAAAAAGAAAGCCTGGAGAGCAGGGTAACAAACCTTGGAGAACACGAAGTATCCCAAAGGAAGGGGTGCTGGATGGGTGGCCCTTCTCTAGCAAGGACTGGGGAAGGCATGACTGGCAACAGGACAAGAGACCAAAAGCTCCAAGGGCAATTCAAAGTGGATGGCACCATTAGTTAACCACAAGGTCAAGATACTGAAAAGAGAGCAGAGGTGGTGGCCTGAGAACAGAAAAGAACAAAATCTAGGGACAGGATATAACAGCAAAGATGAAGACTAGGGTCAGCATTCTAATTGGAGAATGGGTGGACAATGTGAATAAATGAAATTCTACTGTTTCATTGAAAAAAAAGGAGAAATGTGGCAGATTCAGAAAAACATAGAAATACCAGTGGGAAATGGTGCAGAGTAAAATGTGTAGAATTTGGAGAAGCAATTAACATGAGAAACATAATAATAATGTGAAAAGAAACGAGTATGAAAAACCTTGGGGCTCTGATGAAAGGAGAGACTAATCACAATTTGCAAAAGTAGAACAATGAAACATGCCCCCCACCAACCTCTTGGCAGAGAAGTGATGAACTGGAGAAGGGAGGGGAAAAGAGAAACAGGGAGAAGAATAGGAGGCAGAAGAAAGAGGGGGTGGAGAGAGGGAAGAAAGGAGGAAGGAAAGAAACAAGCACTTATGACGTGCCTAGCATGCATGTGCCAAGTACTCTGCAAATAGGACCTCCTTCAGTCCTCACAATGCAAGGGAATGATGCTTTTATCTGCACCTTCCAAATGAGGAAACTGAGGGACAGATGTGAAGTGACTTGCACAGGGTCACCTCACTACTGAGTATCTGAGTTCAGAGCCTGAGAGACTGTGGCAGAGGTCAGACCAGGTGAAAAAGATGGAGGGAGAACAGTGGCAAAGGAACAAGGAGGAGCAAAAGAGAACCCAGGACTGGAGCAGTCCATTAGGAATGCTGCCAGGATTCCATGTATAAATGGAAAAAAGCAGCAAGTGCCTAGTTCAAGGAGGAAGCAAAAGACTTCTCACTACACCGTGGCCTGCATGTAGGCTAAACCCAATTCTTGGTAACCCTGTCGTGAATCCACCCTCAAACAGTCCCCACTTCTTACTCATCTGTCTGTCTCCATAGCTGATGGCTTCTGCCAGAGGGCTCCATCCCTGAGCGTTTTTCACCTTTACTGGAGCATTGTGGGCCAAAAGCAAATGGGCACATTCTGCAAAAGAGAAGGCATTTTAAACAGAACATTCCCAATTATTTTCACATCTCTAAAAAGGAAAATCATTTGAGAAATCAAAGAAGTCTAGTCAATGATTGTTTAAAAGAACTACCTAATGTCATGCTACTTAAAATTGTAAAACAAAGTGAAATCCAAATCATCCAAAGTTTGTCACTTCGACTTCCACGAAGCCACAGTATAAAATTTAATTATCGACTCATATCTAAACCTTTACAGGTTCAGGGCTCATCGATGTGGTTGCTCAGCATCCTTCTCCCAAGGCCACCTCCTCTAGATTTTCTCCTCCTTTGTAATAAGGCTTTAGCACCCTAACTCCCCAGGAGGGATCTGCCCATGTGGCTACGGGCCTGCGTTCCTGACGGCAACCCGAAGTCTACCCGCCAGTGTTTGCTCTTCTCTATTTTTGTAGCTGCCTTCTTTCCATCCCCAATACCACCAACACTAGTCCCTGACTAGCTCCCACTGAAGGCCCCAGGAACAGCAACATCACTCCTCACTCTTTCGGCTGCCATGGAGAGCAGCACCTCAGGAAGGGAAGGCACTGATGCTGACCCATTGACCAACATTCAAACACCACTGAATGGGACCCCCCAAGCCCACTCATTTTGCTCCTGACCTAGCACATACAGTCAGAGTCCAAGGAAGAAGCTCCTGTAGAAATGGGCACTGGCAGCTTCCTCCTCTTCAGCAACCACAGCCACTAAAGACCCAGAAAAGAAAGATGTACCCACCAAGACCTTGGGCATCATCAGGTGGTTTGAGCCCAGAAACTGACAGGACTTAGCCAGGAAAATGGCAGCAAGGCTGCTCCCTCCTGCTCCACAAATAGGGCCTTGCAGTAGGTTGGGAGCTCCTGGGGAGGAGGGGCTTTCTGGATTTCTCTTTCACTCCACAGTGCTAGGCACAGTGCCCAGGTGCACATAGAAAGCACTTCTTAGTGGCTCTATTCACAGTTATCACTGGTAACAGAATGTAAACTGCTTCAACCAGCCATAACAATTCCTTGCCTCTGGTGCTCTCCATAATCATGAATCATGATTTGTCTAAATCTATGGGGCTCCATGATTTATAAGCATGAGGAAAAACAGCCAAATCATACTAGGAAAGCTTTTTTTAATGGACTTATTATGTGCAGCTATTACTTAAAGAAAACTCAGATTTAGAATTTCCTTCCAAACTACTGACCATATCCTATCAGGTAAATCAATTATTTATTCCCTTCCCTTTCTTCCCAAAGATGGCCATTTCCTAATATTAGCTCTTTAAACTAATAAATGATAGTGTATAATTATGCTTCCAGAGAACTGCATGTTAACCTTAGTAACCTCAAACAAGAAAATTCCATCTCTCAACTACTGAGATAATTACTTGGCTCACAATAGCCTATGACTATGTTTCAAAAGGAAATGATGACCAGGAGTGGAGGTTCATCTAAGAGAGAAGTGGTAGTCTAGTGTTTATTCAATAAGAAAAGGTTGTCAATTCAAATTTTGGAGTTTGCCAAAATCATAATGGAATGTCTTATCACATTAACCTTAATGAAAATAAATAATAGAAAGGGGCCATGAGAGGGCTCAGTGGACAGAGAGCCAGGCCTAGAGATGGGCAGTCTTAGTTCATATCTGGCCTCCAAATACTTCCTAGCTGGGTGACCCTGGGCAAGTCCCTTAACTCCATTGCCTAGCCCTTACTGCTCTTCTGCCTTGGAATATATAGTATTGATTCCAAAACAGAAGGTAAAGAAATAGGGATGGGTAGATGGATAGGTTGATCAGTAAGATAGATAGATAAAGATAGAAAGATAAGATACAGACAGAGAGACAGAGACAGAAAATGGACAATGTCTACTTCCCAAAGGGAGAGAGAGGGGGGCAGCAGACAAAAACTGAGAGGCTGTAGGGCTCTAGAAACAGAGCACTGGATCTGAGTTCAGGAAGACCCAGACTCAAATTCCAAGGGAGACACTAACTAACAGCGTGGTCCTGGGCAAGTCCCAAGATCTCTGGGCTTTGGGTTCCTCGTCTGTAGGCTGGAGGGGCTGATCCCATGATAAAGTTCCTTCCAAGTCTCAAGTACTACATTTTGATCTCTCCATTAGTATTTCTAAAGTATAGCTGTCTACAGATGAGTAGTATGGGAATGAAACACAGGAGGGAAAAGCAAAGGCCAACATCCTGACAAAGCATTCATCGTCGGCTTAGCACGCAAAGGGGATGCGAGTTAGTTCTTAGGCCCAAGATAACAAATCCCATGGTATGGGTTTTTAAAGGGTACAATGTTAATTCTTCCCAATAACCTAAGAAGGCAGGCAGTCCAGGTATTGTCTTCATTTCACCCATTAAGAAACTGAGGTTTTAGGAAGGTCGAGAAAAGACTAAAACAAGCAGAAGAAAGGAAAAGAGAAAGAATGGAGGCAGAGATGAAGTCAGTAGACACTAATAAAAAAAGATGCAAGACTGAACAAAGAGTAACATTGCAGAATGGGGAACGCAAGACTATTTGTGCCTCACTGACGTTCTAAGGCTCAGGCATTTTCTGCTGAGGAATAGGTAACTTGTCTTTCAAACACATTGCCATAGAGGGTGAAAACTAAAACAAGCCAGTGTGTGCAATACTTTAAAAGAGAGAGAGACTGAGAATGAGACAAAGACAGCTAGATGGCTCAGGGAATTGAGAACCAAGCCTGGAGACAGGAGGACTTACTGACCCTGGGAGCTTCCTACTAGCTGTGACCCTAGGCAAGTCGCTTAACCCCCATTGCCTAGCCCTTACCCCTCTCTTCTGCCTTGGAACCAATACTTAGCATTGATTTTAAGACAGAAGGTAAGGGTTTAAAATAGAGATTCTAAGCTTTCTCTAGGGAATGACAAAGGGCAGGAATAGACATATTCTCAATATAATAACTGATTCTCAAGCTTCAATTAAGAGCCGATCATAGCAATCAATCAACAAGTAATAATTAAGCTCTGAGCTCTGTGCTAGGCACTGTGCTACTGAGGAGACAAAGACAGAAGTGAAGCAGTCCCTGCTCTCAAAGGAGCTTACATTCTATGAGGGGAGGCAGCACATAAATCTGTAAGCCTACATCAAATGTAAAATAAAGACAAAGGAGGGAGGCCTTCATATAGAAGTGGTTCTTTAGTTCCTTCTTGAAGGAAATGTGAAATTCCATGGGGTAGAAGGGAAGATGGAGCATATTCTAAGCCTGGGAGATAGCCAATGAAAAGTCCTAGAGACAAGAATGCAGCACCCTGGGTGAGGAAAGTAATATCTGATGATGGAGGGGATGATGATGATGGAGGATGGAGGGGATGAGGAGGATGGAGGATGGAGGATGATGAGAGCTGACATTTATAATGTGCCTTAAAATCTGCAAAGCATTTTCCAAATATTTAATCATCCTGGCACCCCCTCTGAAGTAGGTGCTTCTTTGTATCCCCACTTAGAGATGAGGAAACTGAGGCACCCAGGGCCACACAGCTGGTAAGAGCCTATTAGGTTGAGTGAAGAGTCACAAAGCAAAGGGTTAAAAGGTAACTGAGAGCCATAAGAAAAGGGTTTGGAGGAAAAAAAAAAAGCCCTCATCTGGTTAGGCCAAGGTGAGGGAAGGCTTCATGGAAGAAATGTGATCAGATTCCCAGGGACCCTCACAGAGGGGGTCCCAAGCCTCTAACACAGGGACAAACAAAAGAAAAGGCCTCTGGAAGAGCAGGAAAAAGAGGAAGAGAGGGAGGAGGCAAGGCATGCAGGCACATTAGTCCAGGAGTTGGGCTAAGAAAGGAAGGATAAACACAATGCAGCTTAAGGAGGCCACAGAGCTCAGAAAACCTTCTTTTCTTTTGAGGCTGGAGAGACTTCGGCATGTTTGCGGGAAGACTGAGTAGTTCCAATGCTGGCACTGGTGAGCTGGAGTGATGTAAAGGGCAGATGGAGAGATCCTCTACTGTTTTAGCTTTGATGATAACCTCAGGTTCCAAAGAAAAGTGATTTCTCTTAGAATCAGTTTAAAATGACAAAGAAAGTGTTGCCTTTCTTTGAAAAGTCTCAAACAGGGTTGTTTGCATCATAAAAAACAATTAAGGATAAATTCTGAGAAGACTTACATGAACTAATAACATATAATGAAATAAGCAGATCCAAAATAGTCTTCATTCATTAGAATAAAGAGGAAAACTCCACTAAAATGAAGCTGGGCCCTGAAGAGTTCTAAAGCCACACTATGGGTGAGGTTGAGGGATGAAGAAATGAGCTTCTGCTGCCAAGGTTCATGGGCAGGGAGAGGGGGGCAATATGTCACAACATTAGTCACTTCATGGTACAGCTACTATACACTTTAGAAAATTTTCCATTAAAGAAGTTCAAGTTTAGACATTTAAATATTTATCTAGATAATTCTAAGTTATCTGGAAAATTTGATCCTACAGAACTCCTCATTCCTAAGACATACATAGATGAAACCCTACAGTAGCCTTGGTGGGTTTTTTAGAATAAAGACTAGGCCCTTGAGTTTTTATGATTACCTGCAATACAAAGAGCTAAAGAGGCAGATTATGCATTGTACTGATTTCTCTGTGTTTAAACGTGGGCACCCACAACCTGCTGCCAAATCTTGCCAACTTGGCCTTGATCCTATGTCTCTCTTGCAGCACCCTTCTCTAACACTGCTCCCATCCAGTACAGGCCTTCAGCACCTTGGGGTGTCTGCTGCTTCATCTCCCTGCCCCAGTCCGTCCACTTTTCAATGGTCAAATTAATCTTCCAAAAATGCAGGGTGCCCCTAACACCTCCTGCTGCCTCTCCAGTATCAGATACAAAACCCTCCCTTTCCAAATGGCTTTCTAAGTGCAAACTGCCCGCCTGGGGAGATGACACCAGGTTCTTGAAGGTCTTCCCAGGACTCTGTAAATTCTAGGGGTTTTACCAAGCTACAAAGGCTGATTAGAGGAGAGCCTGGGGCCAATAGAGACAGACAGGGAGAAAGGCTCATCCTCTCCCTTCCAGGCAAGGAGCTTTCTCTTTAAGCTACAGCAACCCCCAAAGACCAACTTCCTAATTCTGTGAGGAGTGACTATTTGTGTCAATGAGGGGGGTCATTGAAGTGCTGAAGCAATTCCAACCTCCTCAGTATAACTGAGGCCTAGCTCAGGCAGCATATTAAATTGTGCTGATTTATCTTGGACAAACACACCTTATTATGAATCCAAATATCCAAAAAGGAAACATAAAAGTCTTCTTCTGCAAAGGGCAAGTCATAATACAACTGTATTTTCAAAGTGGCATAATTTTTTCTTAACACAGAAAAAAATTGTTCCTCTATTATGAATCTTTATTAAAATTATTAACAAAAACTCCTCAAAAAGGTATTAAGAATTTTAATCTGATTTATTCTATCCTATGGCCAAGGATATAGTGATAGAAGAAGAAAAGTTATTTTTCAGCATTTAAGACATTGCCATCTCAAAGATGCTTTATATATACTCTAAACTGGAAAGAGCTTGCCAAATGATGGGGTGGGGGAGGTCCTCCAAAGTTTAATAAATAATAAAAACTAGTGACAGTGTAAAAGACTTTAGTTTCATCCTACACGTTTCAAAAGACCAAATTTATGTTAAAATTTTAAGATTCTCCATGAACATGATGTTTTAAAAGGAAAAAAGATAATTGTATTTACTAACCTTTATTTCCTAACATCACAGCAAGATGTAAAGGAGTGTTTCCTAAAACAAAATTAAAAAAAAAATTAGATGGAATAAAAGAACACAAGACAATTCATTCAAATGAGGTCCCTTAATTTGATGTCTGACATGAAGTTAGATCTAACATCCTATATCATTCAAGACAAATCAACATGATCCTGAAAAATCAGAATCAAGGTTGATTTTCACCTGATAAAGAACACTCACTCTCGCACTTTGATAATTTATAAATAAGTTCATCAATAAGTTGCATGGAAGCTTCCTCTTAACTCCCTGGTTAAGATGTAGTTCGAGCTCTACATGTATCCATCAGTTTTCTGACCATATGTGGAAAAAAGGATGAATTTAAGATAGTCTTAATTTTTCCAGAAAAATCCCCATGCCTGTTTTTTTTTTAATTCAAGTTCCAAATTACTTTTCTAATACTAAAAAGGCAAACTCCTTAAGAATTCAGAAGAAACCAGAATAGATAGACCTAATGCAAAGCAAAACAACTGGCAACTAATGATAATTATCCAGCCACTGGCAGATGAAATCAGGACAGATAATCCAAAACTAGACAATGAAAACCACTGCTATTTTGCTGTGGGCCAAGTGTGATGCTCACTTTCACATGCACCTGGGTCTCCCGCAAACTAAAAAAAAGAACCTCAAAGCTCCCCACTTTTGCTCCCCAACACCTTCTCAATTCCTATCACGGATTCATTCAGATAAACATGTAACAGCTCAGCCACAGGCCCAGCACCCAAGGATCTAAATTTAGTCTAAATAAGGGATAAGTCAAAAATAAGTCATGACCTCAAGTCTTGCATAGAAACTATGACTGAATCAAAGAGATCAGAAGGGGAAGGCCATTATTTACTGTGGGAGAGGAGGTTAAAAATGTTAGGAAACAACATTAATTGTAGACAAATATTTAATGTGAGAAAAAAACGTTCTAAAGTAAAATGTGTGTTCTGCTTCTCTCTGGGCCGTCATTTCTTTAACCCTTGTCCGTCACATTATGGCTTGGATGGTGACAAACTTTCCCACCAAAACTCAGACAACACTGATTCATAACTCTCTAATTCAATTCCCGTTCAGTGTTGTGTATTACTTGTATCCCTGAGGGCAGAGATGTGTCTTATCTAAACTAGATCTCTTCCAGTTCTTTGCCCAGTGGCTTTCAGAGAGGAATTACTCTTCTAGCATGGTCACCATTTTTTAAAATTGCTCTCTACCTCCTGGGAGAGAAAGGATAAACTCTTGACTGAAGTCCGTGTTCACCGGTCTTGGTGTGCCTGTGTTTTTTCTTTTACTGTGTGGCTAACATGGAAATGATGTGCGTGTTTCAGGTGTATAATGTTGCTTGGCTTCTGGGGGTGGGTGGTGGGAAGGAGAGAACTTGGAAATCAAAATGTTTAAAAACCAATGTTTAAAACAGTACATGTCCTTGGAAGATACTTTTTTTAAAAAATGAAAAAATAAATACAATGCATTAGCCAACTAAGGGGTTTAATGGATAGAGCACTGGACCTGGAACCTCCGAGACAACGCGCATTCAAATATGATGACCTCAAGCATGGACCAGCAATGTGACTCTGGGCAAGTCATTTAACCTCTGCCTCAGTTTCTGAATACACAGAATGGGGCTCACAATAGCACCTACTGCTCAGGGTTGTTGTGAAAAACAAATGAGATGACCATTGTAAAGTCCTTAGCACAGTGCCTAGCACATAGCAGGCACGTAAGAAATGCTGGCCATAACCATGATGATGACGATGACAAACACTGAAGATTCAATCCTCCTGGGTGACGGGGAAAACCTTATTCCCCTGGTGGCATCGTACAGGAAGGAGCGGAAGAGAACTCCAAACCTTTATCCCAGGGCAACTGCGCCTAGAGCTGCTCCCTACAGAGAACGCAGGTGCGGAGATACAGAGGCAAAAAAGACTCATGGCCTCCACGATGCTCACTGCTAGGACTCTCCTGAACAGGGAAGATTTCTGTTCTCATGGACCATGCTTGGGGACCAGCGCAGTAAATTCTCTTACGTACAGGTAGTGAATGACACAGAGGAAGAAGAGAAACACAGAAGTACTACACACTACTGAAAAAAGCAGATCAGAGTGGACAAGATTACAACTATGTAAATAATTAAGAATGCTTCCAAATCCAGAAAAATGCCCAGATTTAAAAATTCACAAGAGGAGCAGCTATTTACTAAGAGCGAGTTTGGAGATAGAGGTCCCGGATTCAAATCTAGCCTCAGACACTTCCCAGCTGTGTGACCCTGGGCAAGTCACTTAACCCCATTTGCCTAGTCCTTGCCACTCTGTTTTAAGATTTGTTACTAAGTCAAAATAAAGATTTATTCACAAGGACAACCAGAAACAAAGACTGTTGGTTACTGTTTTTAGTATTTTAATTTCATTGTCTAATCATTTCACATGTCTGACTCTTTGTGACTCCAATTGAGATTTTCTTAGCAAAAATACTTAAGTGGTTAACTATTTTCCTTCTCCAGGTCATTCTACAGATGAAGAAACTGAGGCAAATAGGGTTAAGTGACTTGCCCAGAGCCATGCAGTTAGGAAGTGTCTGAGGTCATATTTGAATACGGGTCTTCCTGATTCCAGGTCCAGTGCTCTATTCCCTATACACCTAGCCAAGTAACATAGAAAATTTTGTAGGGTTGGCTTTTATCCTTGTTTCTGTACCTGAAAATTACTCATTTTTGAATTTTCTTAAAAGTAAATGTTTTGGGACAGCTAGATGACTCAGTGGATAAAGTCTAGAGACAAGATCCTGGATTCAAATCTGAACTGACCTTTCCTAGCTCAATGACCCTGGGCAAGTCACTTAGCCCCCACTGCCTAGCCCTTACCACTCTTCTGTCTTAGCAAAACGCACAGTATTTGGTCTAAGACAGGAGGGACGAGTTTACCCTTTCCTCAGAGCAGTATGAAGGCAAGAAGGCTTCTAAGCATTCAGGGAAGCCTGATGAGGAAAGGAGCCCCTGCAGATGCTCACTAGCGGCATAACTGGCCAATGGACTTGCCCTGAGTTATGAGAACTGAGCCTGGATGAAGGAGCCTTGTGGATTTGATGCCAGCTATGTGACCCTGGGCCAGTCACTTAACCTGTTTGCCACAGGAAGACAGCAGCACTTGTAGATGGGAAGTATCGCTTGGCACCAGACACTGCCTAAACGCCAGCTCTTATTCTCATCTGTGCTAATCTCATCACCCCAATCTCTGCAGCAGGAAAAAGGGAATAACAGCCCAGAACTACATGTATGTCAAGAAGGTGGGATGTGTTTGGCAAACTTTAAACTGTTAATGGAAATGTCATTTCTTCTTATTCTTGTTTGAAAAGTAAGCTTTTTTGTGGGAAAAGAAAAGATCTACTAAAGAAAATTCAGCATGCATAAGACAGATAATTATATGTAATAATAAAGGCAAAGGACTTAAATGTTAGGGAAAAAACTGAAGTGACAAGAAATTATGGGAAGACTGGAACAGGCTATCAAGGGAAAAGGGATAAACTCCAGCACTTTGGAGAGTGCTGTGGCAATCCTGGGTGGCACGGGGCTGAGAAGAGACACATAATACACGGGCATCTTATAGATGAAGAAACTGAAAAAAGACGGGCAGTGACTAAGTCAAGATGGCCTGCTCGAGCTGCAAGCACTGCCTACGAGGCCTACACACCTTGGGGGATTGTTTGGGGAGTCTGTGGGGAAGAGGGAGAGGAGGAGAGCCAGAGGACTCTCCTGGATCCCAGGATTTCTGATTGAGAGGCCTACAGCCACAAATGAAAAGATCTCCCATCTAACACAGCCACAAAGGCACCTTCCCAGGAAGACTTCAGAGCAGATATTTGGCCCACCGGAGGCAGTGCATCCATCCTCTTCCAGACGACTCTAACAGTGAGGAAGCTTTTCAGACATCTCAAGCCTGAAGGGCCTCATCACAGCTCATCCCGGGGCTCTGGCACCTGCTCTGTGGAACCAAAGACAAAGTCTATCCCTCAATTCCATGAGAGTCATGCACTATTATAAATCGAAGCTTTGCTGCCCGAGACTCCCACTAACCCTCAGAACATGGACTTGGCGTCCTCTACCAGGCTAGTTGCCTCCTCTGGAAGCTCTCCATTTGGCGATGGCCTCAAACAGGGAGTCCCAGACTTCCAGGGCTGAGCGCTCCCAACATCCCTTCAAAGGACTTTACAATCGCACCTCAGACTGAATTGTGGAGTTGCAGAGCCAACAAGGTAAGGTAAGAGCTTTTGTTTTTTGTTTTATCCAGCCAAGGACAACTCAGAAGTCAGAAGGAGTCTGACTCAGGCTGGCCCAGAACTTCTAGAGCTCTCAGTTCAGAGACTCTAAGGAGCGATAGAAACTGGTGAGAAAGAGGCTGTGGGAAACCTCTGTGCTGGCACTGGGAGGAGAAGCCAGTGGTGTTTGGCAGCTCCATACCTAACCATTCCTGGGTCACTGTTTGAGGGCAGGAGGTTCACCTGTGGGCACAAGGAAGGTCCCCTGAGAAGCAGCACTGCTTGAAGTTGCAAGAGGTCAGAGGTCCTTCCTAGATAAAGGCCACGGGAAGAGACCAGGAGAGCAGTGACCACACCATGGTGGAAGTACCTGAAAACTTCCAAACCCCCAGAACTAGCCCTGAAAAATCCCTGGGACAGTGCCCCCCACTACCACTACCACCACCCAGGGAATGGAGCTTAACATTAACATAAAAATAAGTCAAAAAATAGTCTGAAAAATGAGTAAACAATGAAAAAAAAACAATAAAGCATACTATAGTGACAGGGACAATTAAGATACAAAATCAGAAATAATGATGTCAAAACAGCTACAAGCAAAGCCTCAAAGAAAAAAAATGTGAATTGGAAAAAAGTCCAACAAGAATTCATGGAAGAGGGGACAGCTAGGCAGCTCAGTGGATTGAGAGGCAGGCCGAGAAAGGGGAGGTCCTGGGTTCAAATGTGGCCTCAGACACTTCATAACTGTGTGACCCTGGGCAAGTCACTTAACCCCCATAGCCTAGCCCTTATCACTCTTCTGCCTTGGAACCAATACATAGTATTGTTTCTAAGACAGAAGGTAAGGCTCGTTTTATTATTTTTTAAGGAAAGAAAATAAATAATAAAAGTCAAAAGGTGAAAAAATAGAAGAAAATGTTTTAATATCTCATCAGAAATAAAATAACCTGGAAAACAGATTGAATAAAAATAATTTAACAATTATTAAACTACCTGAAAACCACGATCAAAGAAAGAGTCTAGATATAATTCAGATACCAATTATCAAGGAAAACTGCCTCAATAAAGAGTAGAACCAAAGGGTAAAATAGAAAGTGAAAGATCCAATGATCACCTACCAAAAGAGATCCTAAAATGACAACTCCAGGAGTATTAATTATAGTCAAATTTCAGCACTCTCAGATCAAGAAGAAAATATTCAAGGAGTGAGAAAGAAATAATTCAAGTATCATGAAACCAGTCACGATCATACAAGATTTAGCAGTTTCCACATTAAAGGAGTGGAGGTATTTGGAACATGATATCTAGATAGATATCTAGAAAGCAAGTGTTAGAATTACAACCAAGAATCATCTACCCAGAAACACTGAGTATAATCCTTTGGGAAGAAACTAGTTATTTAATGAAATAGAAGACTTTGAAGCATTGCTAATGAAAAGACCAAAAATGAACAGAAAAAAATTATTTTCAAACACAAGACTCAAGAGAAGCATAAAATGATAAACATAAAACAAAAATCATAAGGGATTCTATAGAATCAAACTAAACATTCTTTTTTGGAAAAATGATAGATGTTAACTCCTAAGAACTTAATCATTAGTAAAGTTGGAAGCAATCTAACAAGAGGACCACAGGAGTAAGAAATATTCACTGCTCACAAGTAGGCAAAACCAATATAATAAAAATGACAATTCTACACCTACATTATTCAATGCCATACCAATCAAACTACCAAAGCACTATTTTATAAAGCTAAAAAAAAAATACAGAAGAGTAAAAGGTCAAGAATATCAAGTGTAGCTGGAAAAGGGAAGAGCCACCAACATGGCATCGAAGGGTGGCACGGGGCTGGCAGCATGTAAACCTTAAAATTTCCCAGACCCTACTTTATAAGATTGGATTAAGACCATTCCCCATTTGGGCAGTGAACTCTACTTAAAGCAGGAATGTGAGAATTCTACTTTACCTACTTGGGTCTGCCCTAGGGGAAGATAAAGTTGTAAACTCTTTTCTGAACAATGAAAAGTACTTAAACCCATACTTTTCTTAAGCTAAGTACCTATAAAGGTCAAGCAACTTGTGAATTTACAAGGAACAAAGAACTGAAAAATTTACTCAGAGCTTTCCTGGTGTGAATTACTCAAAAATCCACACCTTCTTAGATGTTGACTAAGAATGGGCGGTCCTTTAGAAACATCTACAGTGATTGGTAGATGTAAGGACTTAGAGGAGGTGACAGAGGAGATTTTGCCCTTAAAAATAAGAGCTCAGGGAAGAGCTGAAAAGTCATTCTGAAATATTCAGATTGGAGAGACTCATTCTGAGGAGACTGATTTGAAACATTCAGATGGAGGAGGGAGCTGGTGAAAGCAGCTGAGATGCTGCTGGCCTGGTGTCATTAGAAATCCTTACTTAGACAGATCTTATGGTGAGTTATAAAAAACTGACTGATTTCTCTTTTAAGACTCAGGTCTAGACCATGTTGGCTTGAGGCCCTTCATACTTATTCCTTTCTTACTCTCTCTCTCTTTCTTTGATTACTCATTGTATTGTTCATTAAAATCTCTATAAAACCCAATTGACTTGGGTATTTGAATAATTGGGAATATTTCCCTGGCGACCACCTTATATTTGATTTTAAACCCAAGACACTAGTGAAACATATTTTTGCGGTCAAACTTACTCACCCCCTCTCTTATATCTATCACAATTTATATCTTCCACTATTTTAACCACTACAGCTTAAGACCTCAACCATTTTAAATCTCACAAGCAGCAGTCGAAGGAGATGATGGAGGTTGACGGAAAGGTCAAGTCTGAAGAGTCGAGAGATGAAGAAGGAAAGAAACATGAGAGTAAATCTGGTCACAGACCTCAGTCAGCAAAATCTGAAAGATGCTCAAAACTTAGAAGGGGAAGAACTCAAGCTCCCTGTGGATATGGAAACCGTTCACTTGGATGAAGATGCCAAGGACGTTGATCTAAATCATTATCGAATTGGGAAAATTGAAGAGTTCGAAGTCCTAAAGAAAATGAAGACCCTCTATCTAATTAAGTATATTGAGAACTTGGAAGAGTTACAGAGCCTTCGAGAGCTGGACCTCTACGACAACCAGATCAAAAGGATTGAGAACCTGGAGGCATTGACAAAGCTTGAGACTTCAGACATTTCTTTTAATCTTCTACAAAACAATGAAGGGATAGATCAGCTCTCATCAGTCTGAAGAAGCTCTTCCTGGTAAACAATAAAATCAACAAAATCGAAAACATCAGTAATCTCCAGCAGCTAAAGATGCTAGATCTTGGATCTAACCAAACCTGGGCCATTGAAAACATTACAGCTTGACCAACCTTGACAGTTTGTTCTTGGGGAAGAATAAGATCGCCAAGCTCCAGAACCTGGATGCCCTCAGCAATCTGACTGTGCTTAGCATGCAGAGCAACTGGCTAACCAAAACTGAAGACCTCCAGAACCTGGTGAACCTTCAAGAACTGTACCTCAGTCACAATGGCATCAAAGTCATTGAGGGCCTGGAAAACAATAACAAACTCACAATAGTAGACATTGTATCAAATAGAATCAAAAAGATTGAAAACATCAGCCACCTCATAGAACTCCAAGAATTCTGGATGAATGACAATCTCATTGAGAGAGCTGGAGTGACTTGGGTGAATTAAAGGAGGCCAAGATTCTTGAAACAGTTTACTTGTAGTGGAACCCTCTGCAGAAAGACCTCCAGTATCAACGGAAAATCATGCTTGCCCTCCCCACCATCCAGCAAATGGATGCCACATTCCTGTGGTTCTAAATCTCCTTCCCCTCCTCAAAGCAGTGTCCCTGCCATGGGTTTTAATCCACCTCTTGCTCCTGAAATCTCCAATTTACTGACATCTACAAATCAAATGGCCACTAGAAAACCACTGGCTGATCACATAAATGTGTATGATGTACCCTCTTACTGATTTTGAGATATTATTATTAAATCTTGCAACACCAAAAAAAAATATATCAATAACAATGTTTTAAAATGTGAAGGAAGGTGGTCTATAACAACACTGATCTCAAACTGTATTACAAAGCAGTAAGTAATCATGAAAACGAGAAAGAGTGGTGTATCAGTAAATTAGGCATACAATCCACAGTATTAAATAACCATAATAATCTGGTGATAAATCAGAAAACCCCAAATTTGGAGGGAAGAACTCACTAGTTGACAAAAATTTCTGAGAAAACTGGAAAGCAGTTTGGCAGAAACTAAGCATAAACAACATCTCACACCACATATTACGGTATGGTTAAAATGAGTAAATAAATAGGACATAAAGTGAGTAAGTAAATTAGGGGAGTGTGAAAAATGAAAGAGAGAGAGAGAGAGAGAGAGAGAGAGAGAGAGAGAGAGAGAGAGAGAGAGAGAGAGAGAGAGCGCATGCATATCATGAGAAGTAAAATAGATAATTTTGATTACATTATACTGAAGAAGTTTTGCTCAAACAAAACCAATGTGGCCAAAATTAGAAGGAAAAGATGCCGGGGTAAAAGATTTCACTTTCTATATGTTTCTTGTTTTTTATTGTTTTTGGTGGTGGTGATAGTTTTTTGTTTGGTTGGAGTTTTTGTTTTTGTTTTGTTTTTTTGCAAAATGGCTAATATGGAAATATATTTTACAGTATTTCACATGTATAATTTATATATTGTGAATTTCAAAACTATTACACCCTAATCAGACCATTCTTTAGAAGATGTGACTTAGCTATTTTCTTATCAGTAACAATGGAGATACTTGGAATAACAGAATCAGGTCTTGGAAACTCTACATTCTTCACCCTACTCGGTTTAACAAGATTTTGAAGGTCTGCATCAAACTCAAGATTTAATTATCTGAGGAGATGGCCTTCAACAGACATGTGCAAAAAAAAAGGACAGATCTCTGGGCTGTCCTAAGTCAAGCTAAGTCCTCATTGGCACATATGAGACACAGAAAAATGATGTAAAAATGTCCACATAAGGCATGGCACTTCCTGGCCCTTCCTCTTTCCCTGGAGAGAGGACTCTGGCTGGCAGCATGCTAAGCGTTCTGACATCTTGGAGTGTTGGGTGGTAAGCTTTGCCCTGGAGTTGATTTCAGGTTCCAGCATCTTAGCTGAGCCCCTTTGGAAGTCAGGCTGATTCCTTCCTCCTTCATACTCCAAAACCTTATCTCATCTCTCACCCAATACTAATCGGTGGGGGGGGGAGGGGGGGGGAGGTAGAGGGAGAAAAAAAAACCCTACTCCTTCTTCTTCTTCCTTCTTCTTAATCTTCTTCACTATCAATTAAATCACCATAAAATTTGGCAGCTGACTTGGGTATTTTATCATTTGGGATGTCCCTTGGCAACCACTTAAATTTAGATTTTTTTCCAGTCTCAACCATAATTTCATCCTTTACAATATTACTTGCCTTCTCAAAGGGAGGGGAGGGTCAGGAGAAATGGAGAAATTTTGAGAAATGTTTTAAAGTGAATATTAGAAATAAATTTTAAAAGTTTTAAACTTTATTACCCCTTTCCCAAAGTGGCTCTCAAAACATTATAGAACATATGAGGTTAGACTAGTGCAGAATACTGTTAAACTGTCTACTCCCTTCTCCCCAGGGCTATGGCACACTTAATGTAGCCAAGTATATTGCATTACCTTTTTTTTGGCTGCCTCTTGCCAACTAACTCAAACTGAACACTGAGAACCCACTAAAACCCCCAGATCTTTTTCAAACTTCTGTCTAACCATAGTGTTGGGGGCCTCCTTCTGTGGTGACAATGAACCATTAATGACTAATCTATTCCTGGAATATGACCAAACTAAAAAGAACCCAACTGACTGTGTGGTCTAATCAATATCTCTACCTACTTTCTTTACCACAATTGGATGAGATAATATAGTAAAAGTTTTGCTAAAATCTAGGCAACCACAGCATTCCTTTATTTGAAAATTTATTAATTCTGACAAAAAAGGAAATGAGGTTATAAGATGACATGACCTAAACTTTGTAATCACTGCCTCTTTTTCTAGATGTTGGTCAAACATCTCCTTAAGGCTCTCTTCTGGACAGTTACCCTTATCTAATCTTTCATCTCTCTTGATTTTACAGATTACCTTGTGAGGGAAATATTACAAGTATTGCAATTTTACAAAGGAGGAGATAGGTATTACAATCCAAGTTCAATCTGGGAGACATTCACACAAGTGTCTCAAACCAGCAGAAGCTACACCTGGAATCTGACCCCAAGTCACATACACCAGCAGTCTAACACTCTTAAACCACTCTGTCATTTTATAATAATGGAAGAAATTGTTGAAACCAAATTTACAACAGGATATTAATATATACTTTAGCTCATATTATGACCTACATTGATTTTCAACAACTTTTTTCCATTACCTAGTCAAAAGTCAATGTTGAATGAAAATGTTCAATTTTAAATTATCAAATATAATATTTGCCTACAGTCAGCTAGGTGACACAGTGGATAGCACTGGGCCTGAAGTCAGGAAGATCCGAGTTAAAATACTAACCCTTTCTAGCTATGTGATGCTGGGCAAATCACAACCTTGTTTAACTCAGTTTCCTCATCTGTAAAATGAACTGGAGAACGAAACGACAAATGGGGTCATAAAGAGTTGGACACAACTGAAACAAATTAATAACTACAATAAAGAACTTTCCTCATTTTAAAAAGGAATAATTTTCACAAATTCCATTGAGTCACTCAAAAGTTAATCTAAATGAAACCAACATATTATTGCTGGTTCTTAAGTATGATAATCCTTAAGAATTATGTAGTGAAAATATCACTGAATTTGGGAGTCAAGAATTTGGGGTTCAAATTCCATCTCTGACACTAGCTACATAAACCAATATACAAGTTACAATACTATTACCTGTAAGAATAACTACTTGTACTACCTACTTCACAGTTGCAAAGGACATCTTTACAATATTTAAAGCACTATATGACTGTACGCTACCATTATCTCATCTGTGAATTACTTATAGTTATTTGTTCTAATAATTATATCAATAACAGCACAAGTAGCTTGGAATCCAAAAGACCTAGGCTTAAATTATCTCCCAATCTTTACCAATTCTCTGGCCAAGTAATTCCTACAGCACTTTCCTGAGTTTTAGTAGATACAGCTGAGTTCCCTTTTCGCCAACTAAAAAATGTCACAGATCCTTCATATATTTACATAAATCAAATTAAATAATCATGAAACACTGATTCCCAAACTAGATATCTTTTAACATTTTTTATCTTTTGTCTCCAAAGATACAGAATTGATATCATGCAAACACTTAAACAACAGGCAAATTTTTCTAATAAGTCATGGTTAATACAATTTTCCCCAAGAATCAAAATTTAAAAAAATTAAAAAACAGAAGTTTTGGGAAATTGTTCTAAAACTCAAATCACAAACACTGACAAATCAAAAATACTTTTCTAGGGGGCAACTGGGTGGCTCAGTGGATTGAGAGCCAGGCCTAGAGAGAGGAGGTCCTAGGTTCAAATCTGGCCTCAGATACTTCCCAGCTGTGTGGCCCTGGGCAAGTCACTTGACCCCCATTGCCTAGCCCTTACCACTCTTCTGCCTTGAAGCCAATACACAGTATTGAAAAAAAAAATACTTTTCTAAGCACAAAATATGTGAGCAACTCAAGATAAGCATATTCTGAAACCAGAATTTATCCTTCAGAACAGTCTATAGCAATCACTAAGCATCTGCTTGATGCCAGGCACTATGCTAACCACGGGAATACAAAGACAAGAGTGATTTTTTTTTCCTTAAAAAAGGGGGGAAAAGCAATAAAGCTTACATGCCGCTTAATGGCCTGCAAGACCTGAGAGGAGGAGTTTGGCTTAGGGCCAGGGGGCCTTGTGGGTAGAGTGAAGGACATAGAGCCATTGAAGGTTTTTAAACAGAGAAATGACATACTCAGAGACACGTGCTACTCAGGTTAGTCCAGCAGCTGCATTAAGGAATGACTTGAGGCTGAAGGCTAAAACACTACTTGTTAGGAGGCCAACACTGTACAGTGGGTAAAAGGAGAGAATGGGTGCCAGATGAGAGATTTTTTGCTGGATTTCTCCAAGTAAAGGCACCCTGAAGCTAGGAGAAGAGAAAAAAGAAGCTACACTATGAGTAAGAGGACAAATGTCATGACAGGAATTTGGGCCTGGGGAGTAGTTTTGAAATTGAATTAGTAAAATAGGGAGGTTTACGGTATGGCCTTCATGATGTATGGCTAAAGTGTTTGGACACAGAAGGCATAATGGTGATAGAGTCAAGGCTCATTACAATTCCTCTTTATAGCTTTCCTTCCACAGAAGGCTAGCTTCCAAATCTCATCTTCCAGCAAAATCCTTCCCATGACTCCAGCTCCCCATCACTAACAGACTGCTGAACAAGATGAATAGTGATAAAAATACAAATTTTGGAATCAGAAGACCTGGGTTCAAATTCTCTCTCTGCCATTTGTATGACCTTAAAAGTCAATTCACCTCTCTGAGTTTCCACTTCTTTTACTGGAAAATAAGGGGATGTCACTGATGATTTCAAAGTTCCTTTCAACTCCATGATCTTATGAGCACCATCAGGACACCGTACCCACTTACACAATAACTGCAACATGTCCAAAATAAAAATCATCTTCTCCCAATGTCTGTTCTTCTTCAAAACTTTCCTACCACCAGTTCTTGAAACAGTAAAGCTTTATCCATATATAAAACAATATACATGCACCCATAGACTTCTGAGGTGTGTGTGTATCTTATGCTGGTGGTAGAAATGGCTCACCTATTACAAAGACTAATCAAGTTTCCAGTTAATATAATTTTAAGGCACATGATTTGATGACAATCAACACAAGCTTTTCCTTCTCAAACAAAACATATCACAGGAGCTCATTAGCAAGCAGCACAATATAGGTTTTGTCATTGGTCATATTCCATTCAATGATTTTATTATTGAAATTATCCCGTTTGATGCATGAAGAATAGAATGCATACTTAACATATCTGTAGATCATACAAATTATAAAAAATAGCAATTTTGGAAGAGAAAAATAGCCAAAAGATTGTAGAAAAAGGATTCATAAGGATCTCAAAAGACTGAAAAGATCAGGTAATAAATACTTATTAAGGGCCTAACTAGGTGCTATGCACCACACTAATACTCTGGATACAAAGATAAAAGACAGTTCCTGCCCTCCAGGGGCTCTAGTATAATAGGAGAGACCACAAGTTACATAAACAGGCTTAGCACAAGATATTCGACAGAAGGCACTAGAATTAAGAAGAATGGGGAAAGGCTTCCTGTAGAAGTTGCCTTTTTAGCTGAGGATTAAAGAGAAGGAGAAGAACATCCAATGCATGAGGGACAGTCCGGGAAAATGCGCAGAGTAGCTGAGATGGAAGGTCTTATCAGAGGAAGAGCAAAGGGGCAGGTGTCGCTGGACAGAAGAGGTCATGGGTGGTGGGCAGCACATGATTAGAAAGGTGGACAGTGGGTAGAACTCTGTTATGAAGGGCTTTGAATAAATATGATTTTATCTTTGATCATGGAGGTAATATAGACCCACTGATTATTGAGTGGGGGAGTAGGGGTGATATGACCAGGCCTGAACTTTCAAAAAATGGCTTTGGTACCTACGTGAAAGATGGACTACAGCAGGGAGAGATTTGAGGCAGGCAGACCAACAGGTAGGCTAATGCAACAGTCCAGGCATGAAGTGATGAGGGCCTGCATCAGGGTGGTAACAATATTAGAGGGGAAAAAAAGGGGCATATATGAAGGATATTACAAAGATAAAAACAACAGAACTTGGCCATAGATTGGTCGGGGCTAAGAGAGGGGAGAAGGTTGAAAGCAAGAGACACCAAGGAAGACAGGAGTGCTCTAGAGAGTAACAGGAAAGTTGGTCTAAAGGAAAAGACTGTAAACCTCAAAATTCCTTAGACTTATAAATGTTGGAAATTTCACCATTGGGATATTTCATACTTGGAAAATTTCTTACTGATAGTCTATTGGAATGGGAACCCCATTGGCATGGGAGGTTCCTTCTCTTCCCTTCTTCAGATTACTTTTCCTTTCCATTGTTCAGCAAAAGGTTTCTGTCCTAAAGTAATCTGAAGAAGGGGTAAGCATAGGTCAAAGTCCTTTCCATTGTTCAGCAAAAGGTTTCTGTCCTAAAGTAATCTGAAGAAGGGAAGAGAAGGAACCTCCCATGCCAATGGGGTTCCCATTCCAATAGACTATCAGTAAGAAATTTTCCAAGTATGAAATATCCCAATGGTGAAATTTCCAACATTTATAAGTCTAAGGAATTTTGAGGTTTACAAGACACTTTAGAGAAAGGATTTCAGTTGACTGAGTCCCAAATACATTTGGATAGATGCCCTCTTAGGCTTCTCCAAGACTGCTTTCTTGGCACATTCTTCTTCCTGACTCAACTTCCCAAATGCCTTCCTATCTTTTCAATACTAAAGTCTAACTGGTTTTGCTATAGGGTATCAAGACGTTTCTGAAGAACTGAAAGAGTATCACACAGAGTGACAGAGCATAACAAGAAACCCCCCAAAAGGACAATCCCAGGCATCATCATGGAGCTGGATGGCAAGGAAAGGCAGACTGATCAAAAAGACCTCCAGAGAATTCCATGTGAACTGGAAAGACCTCCAGGAATTGATGCAGAGTGAGAGGAGCAGAACCAGAACATTATACTCTGAGATGGATACACTGTGGTACAATCGAATGTAATGGACTTCTCCATTAGTATCCATGCAGTGATCCTGAACAACCCAGAGGGATCTATGAGAAAGAATGTATCCACATTCAGAGGAAAAACTGTGGGAGTAGAAACACTGAAGAAAAACAATTGCTTGAATACATGGGTTGAGGGGGATATGATTGGGGAGATAGACTCGAAATCAGGGGTCCCCAAACCTTGTACCCAGGGGGCCAGTTCACTGTCCCTCAGACCGTTGGAGGGCTGGATTATAAAAAAAAACTATGAACAAATCTGTACAGCGCTGTCTGGGATAGCGGAGGCTGCAGCGCTGGCTATGATGGGCCTGTCACACATTGCATAGGCCCAGCTGTATACACAGTGCGGAATTCCCTCCCCCAGACCGCTGCTCAACATGCTGACATCTTCCATTGTGCAGCCACATAATCCTTTGCGCGGCACCTTGTTCTCCTTCAGTTACTCTCAGAACAAGGTGCCACACAAAGGATGACGTCACTAGAAGTAGTACCGTACATGAGTGACACCATCACATACTCCTCTCACTGACCACCAATGAAAGAGGTGCCCCTCCCAGAAATGTGGTAGGGGCCAGATAAATGGCCTGTGGCCCACAGGCCGTAGTTTGGGGACCCCT
Source organism: Monodelphis domestica (assembly GCF_027887165.1). Taxonomy (NCBI): domain Eukaryota; kingdom Metazoa; phylum Chordata; class Mammalia; order Didelphimorphia; family Didelphidae; genus Monodelphis; species Monodelphis domestica. The sequence goes on along the minus strand of NC_077228.1, from coordinate 6,778,797 downwards.
GCTCTAAATGATCATCCTAGTGCAAACATCAACAACATGGAAATGGGTTCTGATCAAGGACTCCTGTAAAACCCAGTGAAATTGCACATCAGCTGTAGGAAAGGATGGGGGGAGGGGAGGGGAGGGAGGGAAATAATATGATTCTTGTAACCAAGGAATAATATTCTAAATTGACTAAATAAAATTTTCAAAAAATAAATAAATAAAAAGGCAGTATTTAAAAAAAGAAAAAGAAGACCTCCAGAGCACTCCACAGGTGCCCTTTGGATGGTTGGAGAAAGCAAAGAAGGCTTCAGCACACCAGATGAGAATTCAGACAAGAGGAGAACAGGGCAGACATGGAGGACACTGATCTGCATTTCTGGAGACCATAGACTACTAAGTACTGAGTAGTGGGCATGGCTCATTCATTACCAAGGCTCAACAGATAACCCTGAAGGGCAAGGTGCCCTCACCCACCTTCAGATCTCTCTCTTAAAACTTGGAAAAATACCTTGTATTTTTAATACTGATTTGCATCTTTAAAAAGATATCCTCAAAATAAATTATGGAGACTAGCAATAAAGGTTAACAAACCAGACAACTGGAATTATCCTTCCCTACATGATAATCTGTTAGCCATGTTGGAAGAAAAAGCTCACCACATTTCAATGGGTCAGCAACGTCCTAGGGACTAAAGCACTAATGCTGCATGAAAACAAGAGGCAAAGGTACTATAGACCACAATAAAAGCAAAAGCATTTGGTATTATCAAGATATAACTAGGCCAATTAAAGGAAAACAGTTCAAAAGAAGACCAGAGAGAGAACAGGATTTCCATTCCAACAAAACTAGAAAATACTGGATTAGATGCCACCAAAGAAAGTTTAATCCTTAAATCCTTGGGATTCTGTGGATCATAAAACAAAATCAGTACCAATGAAATTAGTTGCTAAGTCATAGACATACCTAATCCTGTCCGATAACATACAATGTTTTTATCAGGTCATACATGAGGTATTCTGGCTAGCTGAATCTAGTCTAAATCACTCCAAATCTAAATTTTAGAAGCTATGGCTAAACATTAAACCAAGAAGGTTTCTGATGCCCATTACAGGAACTAAATACCAACAAAAATGTTACGATATCTACTCTGTGCAGAAGCCTTCCACTAAAATCATCCAATGCCTCATTGTATACTGGAGATGAGGGCCCTAAAGACATAGGGGGAAAGGAGCAGAGCACCAGCTGTGGCAAGTTAGAGCAAACATTCCAAGGCTGAGTATACCACTTCTCCAACAGTTCTTTATCTCATCCAAAGATCATTCTAACCGAATTTGTAGAGATCTGTCACCAAGTTCATCAAACAATGATAAATGTTTTGGCCATAGCATCTCTTGAAAAAACATCTTCCAGGTCCCAGAGGTGACAGGAATCCGCATTATTGGGTGGGGAGTGTCCATGCTGATGAAAACATGGATCTGTGAACCCAGAAAAACTTACCTACCAAAGTAATTATAAAAGGAATTAGCTTTAATCAGGACAAGGACCATACTGTGGAAGCATTTGTCTCAGGAAATATACCAAGGATGGGAATTTCCACCAAACTAAAGAAGATGGGGTTATAGTTATACCTTAGGGAATAGAGGCAAGGAGGAACAACTGACTGGTTATCTAGAGGCTTGAATAGTGGGAGAGTCTAGATTCAGTGAGAGAAACTAAGATAGGGTACTTAGGTACTTAGGGTGCTGTTGAGTCTGGGACAAGGGTTAGTCAGGAGGTTTCTTAAAGGCAAGTTCTCATGGAACAAGGGTCAATTTGGGGTTTCATAAAACAACATGACATTTCCCCCTTCTGCCACTAACCAGAGCAAGGGATGAGAGCACTGTGTCCAGGAGGTCCTCAGAGTGGCCCTCTGTTACCAAAGATGGAAGGGAGACAAGACAACTGGTTTCTAGGGGCACTGCCCATCAAGAGAGCCACGTTGATAACCAGAAGACGGGTACTTGCTTTGGCAAAATCTTACAACAGAAAAGGCATTTCCCACAGTCTATCCACAGTCTAACTGTCTTAGCAGTTCCAAGATATACTTCAATGAATTTCTTCTTCTTTTGTAGAAGTCTCCTTTGCAATAGACAGGTACCCCGCAGTTTCATTGCTACCAAAAAACCCATGGGAAATCTTTAACCAATTTCTCAAATGAAAACTGATCAACTCTTCAGATATTTGCTCATAGGTACAAACAGAACTAAATCATGCAGACATTCAGTCATCTGAACAGGTTGGAATTTTCTGATGGTTCTTAAAAGTATCTGATATTGTTGCTTAGATCCATATTAAAAGGTAACCTCATTAGCTAGCTTTTAACATCTTGTTATCATTCTATTAAAATCTTCGCTTGTAGCAAGTAAGAGATATATAGGCCATGCTGGCTAAGAAAATAGTTTGTTTAACAATACCCATAGTAGTTGCATAGTAAAAGAATATTTTTAAAAATAGATACATTCTAAATTATTGAAATAAATATTAAAGCAAAAAAAAAAACACTAACACAAGTTTATCAAGGTTTGTAATCCTGGGAATGGCCTCAATCACCATTTGTGGGAAGAAATAAGAAGAAATAATAGCTGATACTAAATAATTCTAATTGAGTATCCTCTTGTAAAACTAAAACAATACTTTAAAATGTCTGTTCAGGCACATATTAGTTCACCATTGCCAGATTCAAATGTTAAAAGTACTCATGACAATTTCAGTTTCGAAACAAATTTAAAATTAAATTCAAAATTCTCTTAAGTTCAAACTTCTTACTAACCCTTGTGAAGAATGGAATACTAATTCAACATTCTCATTTTCTCCTTCTGGAGAATAAGATGTTGAGGATCTAAAAACAACATCCTTTAAGTCACTTTACCTGTTTATTAGCTACCATAACCATGCTCAAATGACTTAGAAATTTCACTTACATTAACTACTTTTAAAAACTGATTTCAGAGGGGTCAGCTAGGTAACTCAGTGGATTGAGAGTCAGGCCTAGGTTCCAATCTGGTCTCAGACACTTCCCAACTGTGTGACCCTAGGCAACTCACTTAACCCCCATTGCCTAGCCCTTATCACTCTTCTGCCTTGGAACCAATACACGGTATTGATTCCAAGATGGAAAGTAAGGGTTTAAAAAAAAAATTGATTTCAGATCCCTTGAACTCTTGTGCACTTTTAGGATATGCTTTATGTGTGTGTGTGTGTGTGTGTGTGAATCCCAAATTTAAATACCACATCCAAGTGATTGGATTTGTTTGAGGTAACAAGATCATGGGTCATTCTTTTTTACTGATAGCAAATTTACTTAAAATTAACCTCACTAAAACTTGGCTAAATAGATCTATACTGACGTCTCACAAACTACTGCAACATTTCCAATTATTATATGACCAAATATTTTCAAAAACATCATAAGGAGTAACAGGTAGATGACATACTTGGTATTCATCTGCTTAATTGTTTGAATATAAAAATTCTACATGCCTGCATCCTTAATTCCTGTATGCTTCAGCAGTAACCTATTCAGCATGATATCACCTTTCATGATTATAGAAAACTTGCTATAACAGGAGAAAAGAGGGACATAACAAAGTGCTCCCCTAACGTGAAGTGTTAATGCCAGATAGAATTGGTAATGATATACAACCATGTATCAAAGCTGCCAAGTATAAAACTGAAGTTTCGTTCTAGGGGAGACAGCCAAGCACCTTCTCAGTTTTCCCATGATACAGAACTATACCTGCAGTTGCCAAAAGATACCCAACTGGGCGGCTCGCATCATTGGCTAATTTGTTCCATAGCATATCTGCTATTTACACTCCCATACGGTTTAATATCAAATGACAGTTCTTTCCAATCATGTTTAGGGTCAAATATAGCTTATCCTTGTTACAACTATAATGATAAAAATTATCAGAGTCCATTATTCTTCCCTAAATTCTTCTGACCATCAAAATAAGAAAAAATTACATTTTGCAATTCTACATAGATACTGAATACATGTACAAACTTAGAAAAGTACTCTAGACAAGTTGTTGTAAATCTCCAAATTAACAAAAATCAAGTTATATTAAATGACTAGGACATGGAATAATTAGGGCTCCCGAATAGAAGTTCTCTTTTTCACCTAAGTCTTACCTGGGGCTTGTGAAGATTAAATTAAATCTCTCCTCTGGTTGTGAAGATTAAATTAACTCCCCTGCCCATTTTTTAGATTTAATCACCAAAAGTGTAAACACTCTATTCACACTTGAGTGGGGGAGGTCTGTGACCCACGTGTGCAATAATGGGTAACAAATCAGAATCAAACTGACTGCCCCCTGAAGCAAAGCTTCAACTGTAATTGGTAGACGTAAAAGTGGAAGAAGGCACAGGAAGTGATGGAAAAAGAAAGTGCCTTTAAAAGGGAGTTACAACTTCCTGTGGGACTTCAAACTTGAATTTCTTCTGGAGTTCTGAGTTCAAGTTGGAGGCTGATGAAGAATCTGCTGACTGGACCTGAGACTCTGTACTTGGTGAGACTGTTCTTAAATCTCTCCCTTTGGACTGACACGTGGTGAGTGAAAGAGCTGACGCCTTTCCGGGATTTTCTGAATAGACTAGTCTCAGGAAAGACCTATCCTCTTGAGAGAGGCTCCCTGCATCCACAGGTCCTCAGCTACAAGGGCAGCCCTCTCTGGCTAAGGACTAAACTCCCCTGTCTGGTTTTGAGTCAGGAGTCAGAGCAAAATACTTAGTGTGTAGGCTAGATATCTTACCCTATCCTCTCTCTGATTCCTTACTGAATTCATACTTTCTATATTTTGTAAATTTGGATATTGTAATGATAGGGGGACAAAAGAGCCATTAGGGGTAATGGAAATGTTGGGAGCTCTATAGTTACATGAGGCAAAAACAGTAGTTGGAAACTGAACAAGAACTTCTGGGAAATTCTCCTGAGGAGGGAGTATTGGGGGCTGAGACACAGAAGGAAGGGGAAGGAGGAGCTGTTTCTCTGGCCATTTTCAAGGCATTTTGGGGGATGATTTCTGTCACTGACAGAAATTCTAACATCAAGAGTTTGGGAGGTCGACTATTGGTGTATACTACTTTTGAGAGTTTACAACTTAATTACATAGGCATGCCAAATGACAAAGGGTTTAAGTATGGTCTTGTCATAATAGATCATTTGACAAGATGACCAGAAGTTTTTCCAGCTAAGAAGAACACTGCAGTTTGCATGATAAAAATCCTTTTGAAAAAGATCATTTCCAGGTTGGGATGCCTCAAGTCTTTATATTTGGACAAGGAAAAGTACTTCACACATCATATACTCCAAGAAGTGTATAAAAACCTAGGGATAAAAGGAAATTATCACACTGTATACCATCCTGAAAGCACAGGCCAGATTGAGAGATTCAGCAGAGATGTAAAAACACTTTTTGGCAAAGTCTATACAGAAACACATCTATCCTGGACAGACACTCCACCAATAGTAATGTTACATCTCAGGACAAAGCCAAGTGGAGACTTACACCTATCTCCATTCGAGATGTTATATGGTCATGCAATCTGGAATGGGAGAACACAAAGACCTGCATATGTATCAATGTTAGGAGGAGATTGCCAACTCCATAAATATATTCAGGCTATTCAACAGACTCAAAGAATTATATGAAATGGGCATATTACAACAAAGAGTTCCACTAGACTATTTGCTGCACAATAAAAAACCTGGAGACATAGTATATATGAAGAACTTCAACAGAAAATCTGTAACAGATCCAAAGTGGTTGGGTCCACATGAAGTTCTGTTCATTTCTCTGTGGGCTGTAAAAGTTGCAAACAAAGATTCACGGTTCCATTGTTCCCACACAAAATTGCAAAAACCAAACAAACACAGAACAATCGGAACACTCACAGATTACTCAAAACTTAGAATCAAATCAAAACCCAGAGAATTAATGAAGAAAACACAAGAGACCACTGAAAATTGTAATAACTAAAACCAATAAACATCACATCACACTCATATTAAATTCCAGTGCAAGAGGAAAGATCCCATCAGTCAACATGTAGACAAAAATCCACTACCACAGATGCAGAAAAAGAATAAAAGATAGAAGCAAAGAAGAAATGAATCAACTTACAACAAAAAAAATAGACAATTAGAACTTTAAAACTTGCAAAAAAGGACAGTCCAAAGAAAAAGACAAAAGGGAAACTGTATATGTAAGACTAGTGCGGCATAAAACACAAAAAACACAAATTAACCTCACCCTATAAAAATGCAAACAACATTACATAACTTCAAAAAAGAGAACCTTACTAGGGCATGAAAATATTGCAAACAGGAGCAAAAGGGCAAATAAATAAATAAATAAATAAATAAATGCAACCTTCTCAAAACACAATGCAATGAAAATAATAATTAGTAAGGGTGCATGGAGAGACAAATCAAAAATTAACTGGAAATTAAACAATACGATTCTCCATAATTAGTGAAAGAAAAATCATAGAAACAATTTCATTGAAGAAAATGACAATGATGAGACATCCTTTCAAAATCTATGGGATGCAACCAAAGCAGTACTCAAGGGGAAATTTATATCCTTAGAGTTCATATATTAACAAATTAGGGAGGGCAGAGATCAATGAATTGGGCAAGCAAATTAAAAAACTAGAAAGTGAACAAATTTAAAATCTTCAGATGAAAACTAGAGATCCTAAAAATCAAAGGAGAAATTAATAAAATTGAAAGTCAAAGAACTATTGATTTAATAAATAAGACTAGAAGCTGGCACTTTGAAAAAACAAATAAAATAGACAAAGTACTGCTCAATCTAATTAAAAAAAGAAAACCAAATTGACAGTATCCAAGATGAAAAGGGAGACCTCACCTTTAATGAAGAGGAAATTAAGGCAATCATTAAAAATGATTATGCCCAATTACATTACAATCTAGGTGATATGGATGAATATTTACAAAAATATAAATTGCCTAGATTAAAAGAAGAAGAAATAGAATACTTAAATAATCCTGTATCAGAAAAAGAAATTGAACAAGCCATCAAAGAACTCCCTAAGAAAAAATCCCCAGGATCAGATGGATTCACAAATGAATTCTATCAAACATTCAAAGAACAACTAATCCTAATATTATACAAACTATTTGACAGAATATGCAGATGATGTTCTATCAGATTCCTTCTATGACACAAATATGGTACTGATTCCAAAGCCAGGCAGGTCAAAAACAGAGAAAGAAAACTATAGACCAATCTTCCTAATGAACATAGAATATTGGCAAATCTTAAATAGGATACTAGCAAAAATACTCCAGCAAGTCATCATGAGGGTTATTCATTATTACCAAGTGAGATTTATACCAGGAATGCAAGGACGGTTCAATATTAGGAAAACCATCCACATAATTGCCCACAACAAGCAAACCGACAAAAATCACATGATTATCTCAATAGATGCAGAAAAAACCTTTGACAAAATACAGCATTCATTCCTATTGAAAATACTAGAAAGCATAGGAATAGAAGGTCCTTTCCTAAAAATAAACAATATATATCTAAAACCATCAGCAAACACTATCTGCAATGGAGATAAACTAGAAGCCTTCCCAAGAAGATCAGGAGTGAAACAAGGATGCCCATTATCACCTCTATTATTTAACATTGTACTAGAAACACTAGCAGTAGCAATTAGAGAAGAAAAAGAAATTGAAGGTATTAAAATTGGCAATAAGGAAACCAAGCTATCACTCTTTGCAGATGATATGATGGTCTACTTAAAGAATCCTAGAGAATCAACTAAAAAGCTAGTAGAAATAATCAACAACTTTAGCAAAGTTTCAGGATACAAAATAAAGCCACATAAGTCATCAGCATTTCTATATATTTCCAACACATCTCAGCAGCAAGAATTAGAAAGAGAAATTCCCTTTAAAATCATCCTAGACAATATAAAATACTTAGGAATCTATCTATTGAGACAAACACAGGAACTATATGAACATGACTACAGAACATTCCCCACACAATTAAAACTAGATCTAAACACAAGGATAGGACAAGCTAACATAATAAAAATGACAATCCTACCCAAATTAATTTACTTATTTAGTTCCATACCCATTTAACTAGCAAAAAACTTTTTTACTGAATTAGAAAAAACCATAACAAAGTTCATTTGGAAGAACAAAAGATCAAGGCTATGCAGGGAAATCATGAAAAAAAAGTGAAAGAAGATGGTCATGCAGTCCCAGATCTCAAACTATACTATAAAGCAGTGGTCATCAAAACAATATGGTACTGGCTAAGAGACAGAAAGGAGGATCAGTGGAATAGACTTGGGGTAGTGACCTCAGCAAGACTGTCTATGATAAGTCCAAAGATCCCAGCTTTGGGGACAAAAATTCACTATTTGATAAAAAAAAAAAACTGCTGGGAAAAATTGGAAGACAGTATGGGAGAGATTAGGTTTGGATCAATATCTCACACACTACACCAAGATAAACTCAGAATGGGTGGATGACTTGAATATAAAGAAGGAAACTATAAGTAAATTGGGTGAGCACAGAATAGTACACGTCAGATCTTTGGGAAAGGAAAGATTTTAAGACCAAGCAAGAGTTAGAAAAAAAATCACAAAATGTAAAATAAATAATTTTGATTGTATTAAATTAAAAAGGTTTTGTACCAACAAAACCAATGCAACCAAAATTAGAAGGGAAGCAATAAATTGGGGGGGAAAAATCATGACAAAAACCTCTGACAAAGGTCTAATTACTCAAATTTATAAAGAGCTAAATCAATTGTAAAAAAGAATTAAGTCATTCTACAATTGATAAATGGGCAAGGGACATGAACAAGCAATTTTCAGATAAAGAAATCAAAACTATTAATAAGCACATGAAAAAGTATTCTAAATCTCTTATAATCAGAGAGATGCAAATCAAAACAACTCTGAGGTATCACCTCACACCTAGCAGATTGGCCAACAGGACAGCAAAGGAAAGTAACGAATGCTGGAGGGAAAGTGGCAAAATTGGGACATTAATGCACTACTGGTGGAGTTGTGAATTGATCCAACCATTCTGTAGGACAATTTGGAACTATGCCCAAAGAGCACTAAAAGACTATCTGCCATTTGATCCAGCCATAGCACTGCTGGGTTTGTATCCCAAAGAGATCATAAGGAAAAAGACTTGTACAAGAATATTCATAGCTGCACTTTGTGGTGGCAAAAATTTCAAAAATGAGGGGATGCCTTTCAATTGGGGAATGGCTAAACACATTGTGGTATATGTTGGTGATGGAATACTATTGTGCTCAAAGGAATAATAAAGTGGAAGAATTCCATGGAAACTGGAACAACCTCCAGGAAGTGATGGAGAGCAAAAGGAGCAGAACCAGGAAAATATTGTACACAGAGACTGATACACTGTGGTACAATCGAATGTAATGGACTTCTCCATTAGTGGCAATGCAGTGATCCTGAACAACCCAGAGGGATCTACAAGAAAGAACACTATCCACATTCAGAGGAAGAACTGTGGGAGCAGAAACTCAGAAGAAAAACTGCTTGATCATATGGTCAATGGGGATATGACTGGGGATATTGACTCTAAATGAACATCCTAGTGCAAACATCAACAACATGGAAATAGGTTCTGATCAAGGGCACATGTAAAAATGCGCGTTGTCTACAAGAGGTGAATGGAGGGGAGGGAGGGAAAGAATATGATTATTGTAACCAAGGAATAATGTTCTAAATTGACTAAATGAAATTAAAAAAAAAAAAAAGAGGAGATCCTACAGGCAACTAGTTAGACAAAGGCACCTTGCAACAAAAAGGGTAAGTATGTGCATGCAACAGGACACATTAGACATGACACAACATAAAAACTGGTCTCTAGACATGGACCTTGTGTAAATAAAAAGTGTCTTAAGATTGTATATGTGCAAAATGTTTATATGTATATATTGTATTAATGTATATACTTCCTAAGTCTATAGAGGTTTTTAAAGTGACAAGGACATGCTTCATTTCCTTGTAGGGCTAACATCTCTACACAAGACTAAAAACACCTTGTAAAAATGTATCTTATATAAATATGTACATAAAATTAAATAAAACTTGTTAAAATTCTAACCTATAGAATAGTGTAGCAACTAACCACATTAAAATAATAGCATAGGGAAAGAAACAGATAGGGACTAGGAAAAAAGTTATGTTTTTTAGCTAGACAGCTTAGGGACAGCATAAGAATAAGACTAAAGTATATTGTTATATTTTGAATAGTGCTGCTAACAAAAATAAGATAGATAACAAAACAAAATAATAGCATAACATTATTTTGCAAACATAAGTAGGTTAAAATTTAAAATAGAAAAGTATATAGCTTAGCATAAGATCATGAATAATTAATAAGAAAGCTTCTGTATTGTTACATTGAATTTACTCTTTGGATTTGAGAAAAACCTGTTTGCTGTTACAAAAATTGTTCACCTATTGCAACACTGTAATGCAATTTGTATTATCCTTTCCTAACCCAAAACTTTCCTATATACCTCTCTTAGCATAGGTAGATAGAATCCTAGATAGAGTAAGATAATAAGATAGGAATTTATTATTCAGGTGGGATAGAACATAGGATAAGAATAGGAAAAGGACAGTGCACAAGCAGTGTGAACTTTTAGCAAAAGATTCACAAAAATCAAAACCAGGATATTGTAATGATGGGGAGTAGGGCAAAAGAACTGTTAGGGGAAGTGGAAATGTTGAGAGCTCTACAATTGTATGAGGAAAAAATGGCAGTTGGAAACTGAACAAGGACTTCTGGGAAATTCTCCTGAAGGGGTCTTGGGGGCTGAGATACAGAAGGGAGTAGGAGGTGCTGTTTCTCTGGACCATTTTCAAGACACCTGTGTAGACTTCTGTCACTGACAGAAATCTTAACATCGCTGGTTCCTGTCAAGAAAACTTAATTTCTCTGAAGTTCCATGAACTATTGAGATACTGGACTCAAATTGGTGAGCAGTGCGCTCTTCCTTATTCTAACTCTTCCCTGGCTATGAAAAAACCCTGTACTTCAGTAATTAGATTTATTTAGAAAGAGATTTAGGGTGACCTACAACCCCTCTAACCTTTCCCTTTTGCAACAATTAAATCAAATAAGCAGTCAGATGGCAAATTCAATCTCGTTTATTTACAACTAGAGAGTAAGCCCATTGGCAGACTCCAGCTTGTTGCCAGTTTTCAAGAAGACATTAGGGGGAGGCTTGTGAGCACCCCAAAGCAGCACATATCCAGATTGAGGTTCCAAATTCCTCTCCTTGTAGAGAAGACTTCCCTGACACCCTTGAGGGCTGGCACAGCCATCCAGGGGCAATCCTTTACCAAGGGGAGATCTCCATTTTGTCTCCCTCAAGTAATTCAGGGACTCCAGGAGGGAGTAGTGAGGGAAGCCATTTTCATCAACCCTTTCCTCACTGCCTTCAATCCTTATTTCTCCATCTAAGGAGTGAGAGCCCCTCAAAATTACAATTGTAAATAAATCTTTTTGGAATTTCATCAAATTCCTGGTGACTCTATATTTTAAATAATCTAGTCAAACCTTTTTTTTTTTTTTAATTTAAAAAAAAAAACACTATTTCCCCCTTACAGGCTCCAAGAAAAGTTTGCATCTACACCAGCTAAACCCCAAATATCTCTTTTGGTCTTGGGCGGAAGCTGCTTCTAAGTGGAAAATAAGACACTTACTGCCTTTTGCCACTAATCAAAGTATTTTCCCAAATTTTTTTTGCCCCTTTGCAATAACCAATAGGGACTATAGTTAAACAAACCCAAATTAACCTTTTTACACTCCAGAATGAGAACTTGTTAATCAAAAAAGCCCTATATATTGTCTAATCAGAATAAGTAATAGCTTAAATATTTTGAAATCATAACCTTCAATAAGAGTTAATCCTTAGGATAAAAATGCATCTCATTACTAGTATCATTTTTTAAAAAATCAACAGCACTCATCACAATATAAGGAAAACACTAAAACAAAGTCATGAATCCTGCCTTTCCTTTGGCTCCTGATGAAGATTCCAATACCCAGATCACAAGTTCTATATCCTCAGTTGTTGGACAATCAATAATAATTAGTCCATCTAAAAAATACCTTAGAAATACCATATAGGCAAAACTCAGAGTTTCAGTTCTCAAGCTTCTATAAGGTTAAACAAAAAAATTTTTATAACCATCATCACAAAAAATCTTAAAATTATAACATTTCATGCCATAAGAACTTTCCTCCATTTTAATTGGTTCAAAGCAGGCACCCAAACTGATATAGAGCATGTTGGGGTTTCATCTCTTAAATTCCAACAGTCCAACTCAACTTGCATTCAAAGCTTCAGCCAACCATACAGACAGCTTCTTTCATACTGCTGCTGTTTGCATCTCTCACCTGTAGCCCACCATCCCTTCTCTTACTTCCCCTAGGGCAGTAATGGCAAACCTTTTAGAAGGATGGGTAATTGAGCCCAGAAAAAGCAGCCCTGTCCCAAGGTCCCTCTGGCTTTCTAGTAATAAACTTTGTGCTGGGGTGGCAGCAAGCATGGCAACAGAGAGGACTCTGAGTGCCTCCTCTGGCACATGTGTCATATAGGTTCACCAACACAGCCCTAGGGTAAGGTTGGGGAAAATACACTCAGCTACTTTGCATCATTCAATCATTCACACACACAATCAAACACACATGCTTATGAGTGCAAAGGTTGCAAATCCAGGTGGAACTGAATCCCACCATTTGGGGGAAGGGGGTGGTCATATTTAGTTAACTTTTGCAAATTATCAAAACACTACATATACCTGGGTCCATAATTTGAGGACATATACTTGGCAGCAAACCCCTTTGGGGACCTTCCTAGAACCGGAATAATTAGCTATATGTGTGTGGGGATGATGGCCCAGATGTGCATTGAAGGTGTGGCGTGCCTCTGTTGGCCAATAATACTGGCCTCCACTCCTGGGGGGAAGCTTCGAAGCTTGGGAGCCTCTCTGGCTCGAATGGTGTTGGTACCAGCGGACTGTGTGGGCCTCTCTTCGCTGCGGACCTACTGCCATCTCATTAATAATAAAAACCATGATTAGCCATAGTTCAACAAACTCTTGATTAAGAGTGGTTTAGTTTCCCAAACACCTGAGAGTTTTTCAATGAGAGTTCACTAACCCAGCCAACCTGCCAAGCTGAGTCCAAACTGGAACTCAGTGGGGTCCTGTGGGCTCTACACATCTGGGAACACTTTAGCTGGTGTGGCTCTGGCAAGGTAAACTTTGAATTTCTCTGCAATCTCCAAATATGTCAACCTGGAAAAACACAGAACTTCCAGACGTAATAGTTATAATAGAACATGTCTTTAACCAAGACAAGGGAGACACTGCTCACTGGCCACCACTCACCACCCAGAGCCACTCTCTGGAAACACTGCCTTGAGAAAGACACTAAGGATGGGAATTTCCACCAAACTAAACAAGTTGGGATGGAAATAGTACAACTGACTGGTTACCTAGAGGCTTGAGAAAGAGGATGTAGCCAGAGCCTAGAATACCTGTGAGAAGCCTAGATGCAATGAGAATATCCAAGAAGACAAAAAGTGTACCAAGTCTTCTAGAGGGTGCTCAATGGGTGCTGGATGGTTTATTGTTCAGTCTGGGTCAAGAGTAAATTTGGGGTTTCAGAAAACAAGGGTTCAGAGCATTCCAGAAGAAATAAAGGTTCAATATAATGCTGGTCACCTACAAGAACTGAAAAAGTTCTTAATTACAAACTTAATTACAAACATTCCACCTCCCCTATTAATTATCTCCTTCAGAGTTAGGTGGTGATTACATAATCGCCATTACTAACTCTCAACACTAAGCTGGTATCAAAATGAAGAAACGAGGCAATAAAATAGTTTACAAGAAGAAAAACAAGGTGTCATTTCAAGCAATATCTTTGTTTGTGATCTAATTTATGAGAAGTGACAGGCACAAATTCAGTAAAACAAGTGCAACAGTTTGAAAATGAGGGTCTTCTGGAAAGGAGTCCTTCACCTTTCCTTGGCTGGATAGCAAATCTGTTCCGAAATAGGAGAAAGGCAGCTTGGCCCTGCGGAAGGAGATCCCAACTGAAAGGGGCTCTGCCCTGGACTAGGATCTGAGGTGTCTGGAAAGGCAGTTTCCTCGGTCGTAAAAATGGTTATCAATACCATCTCAAAGGGGCATCGCTGAGGAAAGCGCACACCACTAGCAGTCCATGGAGCCCCTCATCAATGTGCGTTCTTCCGTGTTTCCCGTTAAAGTAGATCATTCAGTGCTAAAGCAGTTTAAGACTCCTTCAGCATCTTAATGAGATGACAGTAGGTCCGCAGCGAAGAGAGGCCCACACAGTCCGCTGGTACCAACACCATTCGAGCCAGAGAGGCTCCCAAGCTTCGAAGCTTCCCCCCAGGAGTGGAGGCCAGTATTATTGGCCAACAGAGGCACGCCACACCTTCAATGCACATCTGGGCCATCATCCCCACACACAATCGGTCAGGTAAGACCCCAAGTTCCCTAGGGCACGGGGCTGCCACGGGCCCCAGTCTTGCCTGTTCCGACCCGCTACAGTTTCCTAGTTCCCCGCTCCCCCACACGCAAACGGACGCGGCCCCGAAGGTTCCCATTCACGTCCCGGCCCCGAAGGTAACTAAGGCTCAAGAACTAGCAGACGCGGGAGAAGCCCGGGGGATTGGGGAAGGGAGGGGGGTCGCAGACAGTGGCCAAAGCAAACTCTGGGAGTAAAGAAGGCACTGGGTCCCGGAGGGCAAACAAACCGGGTATGGGGGGGAAAGGGGCGCCTCAGGGCTCACCGTGAAGGTCCTTCTGAGCGATCTGGTGGGTCCGGATCAAGGACGAGAGCCTCTTCACGTCGCCCTTGAAAACGCATTCGTGCACGGGGTAGAGCGCAGGGATCAGCCGAGGGTCAGCGGCTGCGCCTCCCGCGATGCTGGAGGCCGAGGCGTAGCTGCTGAAGCTGCTATGGCTGCCGGGGGTGCTCAGCGACGGCAGCAGTGGCTGCGAGGGCACAGGCAGAGGATGGCTGCTCCCGCGGGAACCCGGCCGGCCGCCGCCTGGTCCAGCTCCACGCGCTGCCGTGAAGGGCCCGGGGGCGGCAGCCGCCTCGTCGTCACCCGGCTCCAGTAGGTCGCTGTCCTCCTTGCCGCTGGGCTTCGGGTCCCTCCGCAGGGAGCGGATCTTCTCACCGGTCATGGCCGCCGCCTGCGCCGCCGCCGCCGCCGCCTCGGGCCCGGGCTCCGGGGAGTGCGGGGGGCGCTCAGAGCAGGTGGGGCGGCCGCGGCGCGTAGCATCTACTCCGTCGGCGGACCCGGGTCGGGCCCGCCCGCATTGCCCGCCACCGCCACCTCCCGTCTCGGACTCGCTGGGGGGAGCTCGAGCCTCGCTCTGACCCTTCGGCTCACAGGCGGCGGCAGGCCACGGCCATCTTGCCCTGTCCGCTGCTCTCGCGAGAGCTCAGCGGAGACGGGGAGGGGAGCGGGAGCCGCCCGGTCCGGTCAGGAAACACCGCGAGAAGAACGCGGCCTCGCGCCTACCCGGCCTCGCCCCATGCCCTCCCGACCTCGGTCTTCGCTCGCCCTTTAAGGCACTCTCTCTTGCGGCGGGCCTGGACCACGTGCCAAGCGCGCCGTACCCCGGAAGGACCTCTCGCGAGCCGGCCGGGAGCGGAGCACCTGAGGCCTGGAGCGAAGTGGAGACTCGGGGATCGCCACGGGGCCCTCCCCACCCCCCAGCCTGTGTTACATCTCGGGCCGACGGTCGGCAAGGTGTGTGATGTCACCGCAGGAAGTGACGTCACGTGTCGGCGGGCGCGAGGCTTTGGCCTCCCGGGTATACTAAGAGTGATGTCACGCCTCTGAGGTTTGACACGTGGCCAGCCAGCAACGATGCTGAAATCACGGAGGAACCCAGCCTCCTATGATCATTCATCAGGAACTCAGTTGATAAAGGATTGGGGGGCGGGGGTCGACCAGAACTACTCGGCCTGGAAATGGGAGGACCTGGGTTCAAAATTGATCCCAGATACCTCCTAGCTGTGTGACCCTGAGTAAGTCTCCTAATCCCCACTGCCTCACCCTTACTGCTCTTCTGTCTTGGAACCCATACACTATTCTAAGAAAGAGAGTGGGATTTTATTTTAAATAAATTTACAACTGTCTCCCTGCCAGCCTGCTCCCCATAAGTGGTGTCCTTCCCTCCCCCCACCTCTCCCCCATCCTGTCCCCAATGCTCTAAAGTTGGCTACAGCGATCATTAGAGGGAAGGCTGGTTCCAGACTGAGAAGGGCCCAGAAGTGTCAGGTTATTGTGCATTGGGCATGTTCTGTCTCTTCCCCTCTGCCAGAAGAACCCCCACTTTCTTCCAGAGCCCAGTGAATACCATCTCCTAAGTGCTGCTGGATGATCTTCCCCCACCAAGTTTCTTGTCTTTATTTTGTCAGGACTCTGTGTACCTGCGCCCATGTTCCTCTGCAATCAAATCTGTGGAATTGGGGATTGTTTCACGTTGGAACTGGGGGTTTGATCTTTGTCTTGCCAAGCACACTGTAGGTAACTAATAAGTGCTTTTTAATTGATTGAATGAATGAATAGCTGGAAAGTGTTAGGATAGGAGTTCCTTCAGGACAGGAACTTTTTACTTTCTTTGTATCTCTAGTCCTTAGCACAGGGACTGGCACCTAGTAAATTGCTTAATTAATCTATTGACTACACAATGAAATTGGAGTTTATTTAATAAGTAATAAGGAATCTGATGATTTTTGAGCAGAGACCCAATCTTCCCAGAATGATGCATGAAGAAGGTTAGTCTGGAAGCATCAGGAATGGCAGATGCTATGGGGCAAAGGATAAAAGAAGGACCAGTTAGAAGACTTGCCTTATTCCATGCAGACAATAATGAAGAAATAAAAGGGAAAATAAGAGTGGTGACCTTCAAGCTATGGAGTGGGTAGATACAAGAGAAATGACAGTGGTGGAATCAGCAGCACTTTGCCATTGATTATTATGAAAAGAATCCAGAAGAAGATAGAAATTTAAAATGTGGGAGGCTATGAATGATGGTACTATTGGCAGAAATAGTGAAGACAGAAGAAAAAGCAAGCTTCCAGGGAAAGATAAAAATCTCAGCTTTGAACAAATTCAATTAAGTGTTTACTGTGTGACTGTCATGCTGGTAAATGTTGATGCATGTAATCAAAAAGACATTCCCTACCTTCAAGGTACTTATGATCTAAAAGAAGGAAATGGAAAGGGAATTGTAATAAATGAAAAGTGAAATTATTAAATGTAATATTAATAAAATATTGTGGTTGCCATTAAAAATTTACTCTCAAATCAGGAGCCCTTTAGTAGCTCTTAACAATGTAATTTTAATAAAAATGGAAATATATGAAAAAGAGAAATGAAGGAAGGGGACAGAAAAATCTCACCTATCCAGAAAAATGCCTAAACCAAAATCTCAAGCCCGCCAATCTGCTTAGCCCACCCAAACCCTAGAGCACCAACTGAGAGAGAGAGTGACTGCCCCACATCTTTTAATCCTCCATGCCCCTACATCCTGTTCCATATGCACATAAAAATGGGGAGCAGAGTAGGACACATTTAGGGAGTGGTTTCATCACAATCCCTCCCTGTGATTCTGTTGGGAGACAGCATGTTGAAATCTCCTAGATCTACATGCCTAGTCTCCCCAATGAATTATTACAAATAACCAGCTTACATCTCTTACAAAAGGTGCATACAATATTGCACTAATGGGAAATTACAACAATTGGAGATATGATAGAAATAAAAGAAAAGGAGAACAAAACCAGTGATTGGTAGGCACATTGACAAAAAGTCAATTAGGGGGCAGTCCCCTTTGGCATAAAAGTTTATAATCAAAATAAATGTGTTCAGCCCCCTTCAGTTCAATTCACTACATCCCAAAGTTTACTCTGGATCTCCTGATGCAATATATGGCCTCGGCAGGCTTCCCATGGCACCTTCTGCAAATGGTTCATTTTCTTGATTTGGGGAGTTAACGAGCTTCTTTTGCTCAAATTTCTCTCAAACAAGAAAAAAATGTTTTCATCTTGAATTTATGACAATTACACAAAATGGGGGTACCAAGGAGAGGAAAGAAGGTTTACCATCCTGGGCCCCTCTATAGAATGGAGGCTCCAGGAAGAGCTCACCAGTAGGGTTAGACTTGTAGGAGTCTAGACCTGGCATAGCAAAGGAATGGGCCAAGAAGAAAAGGCCACAGGATGGCCTGTTGATGGCTTTCCCAGAATGATACTGCACAGTGTTGAGGTCTAGAACATCACAAGCATAATAGCCATAATGATGTGGGTCTGGAGCTCAGAAAAGAGGCCAGGACCTGAAAATGAGATGGGATTCTCCCATACAAAAATATGAGAGCCAGTAAAATTGCCAAGAGGAAATGGAGGGAGTTTGAGATTAGAGGCATGAGGAAGATGAGAAGCCAGGGGAAAAAAACAAGGAAGAAATATCTAGGGCGATAACTGTGAACCTGCAGCATGAGGGACAAAGATGGCATGCAGAATGCTCTCTCTGGGCATATGGGTCACTCTCCCCCAAACCCCCCTCCCCCAAGATCATTACTAAAAAGGCAAAGGGACTAGAGAGGAGCTGCTCCCTTCCTCATCTCAACCACCTGACAACCTTTTTTCAAATGCCCTGCACCTTTGCCCAACAGCCCAATGGGAAGCACAAGGGGTAAGATGGAGGGCTCACAGGTGGCAGAGCTGGAGGGGAGCAGAGCATTCTGGCCACTTGCCTCCCCCTCTCCACACATGCCTCTTATCACCTACCCCTCTGCCCAGCAGCCCAATGGGTGTGCTTTCTTAACACTCGGTCTCTGGTATAGGACCAGCAGGACACTCAGTCTAGGGGGTGGGGCCTGGCACTCTGTCTCTAAAAGGCTTGCCAAACACATCTAGGATCATATTTCTTCAAGCCAAGAATGGAGAGTGTGGAAGAGTAGCTGGTTTCCAGCAGTGTCAAAAATTCTGCAGAGATTTCATGTAGGATAAAGACTTTTAAAAAAGCCATTTAAATATGGCAATCAAGTGGTCATTTGGGACCTGTGAGCATAGCTCCTGAGTATTAGTAGGCCCAGAAGCAGAATATGAAGAGGTTCAGGAAGAAGTGGAGGCAGTGGATGTGGCCAACTTTGATGAGACGTTTGGCAAGTGGTGAAGAGCAAAAGAGAGTTCACATATCAACTGGTAGGAATAATGTATTCCAAGGAAGACTTTCTGGTTTGGCTGGATCCAGTGTGCTAGAGACAGAGTGAATCAACCTGATTGTTTACAATTTACATCTTGGAAATCTACCCACTGCAAATCAAAGCTCTGTTTCTTGTTTTGTTGATTATCTAGATTTAAAGTGTTAACAATGCAAGTTAAATTTTAAAATGTATCCTCTGCATATTAAGTGTCACACACCACTGTTATTGTGTTCGATGTAAACAAGTTAAACAATGGCGGGTATCACTTTAAGGATTGTTCTCTCTCCCTTAATAGTTTTATTTTCATCTAAAAAAGAACAGATAACTTTTTCCCAGATTCCATATTAAGAAAACCAGAAACAGGAGCAGCGTTCTGATTGGCTAGGCCTTTGGAAGCAGCTTAGCCCTGTTCCCTTTCAAATACAAAGGATGAAATCCTGGCAGTCACCCACTCTCTGCAAAGGGAGCATCAAAAAGAGCACCTCTTCTCAGGTTTCAGTCTTCTGCTCCCTCACCCAAGGCTGACTAAATATTCATCTGTACTATGGGCGGTCCTGGGAACTTCCTTTTGACCCACCTTGTTTTGCTCAGGGGACTAGCTGAGTCTACTTTAACCAATCAGAACAAGCCTTTGTTGGCCCAAGGAAAAGGTTGCCTGGGAGACAAGAAGCCTCTGAAGCTTGTAGTGGAAGAGATCCTCCTGTTCAAACAAAGCTTCGGCATGATCTTTGACTGTCTCTGTCTCTCTCCACTTCTCTTCTTTCCCTATCTCTTTCCCCCCCCTCAAAAGAAAAACGAAAGGAAAGGGCAGGCGTGAGAAGAGCCCCAACATGAGAAAGGAGGAAAGAAATTTCTAGAGAAAGGTTGGTCGGTGCCCTGGATATACCAGTTGTGAGAGAGTCAGTGCCCAGGGAGGTTAGAGGATGACAGAAAGCGGGAGAAGTACTGTGGATGAGAGCTTGGGAGAAGGGCAGGGAGCGATGCCGAATATTCTCAGGGAACCGATCTGATGAGTCCTTGTTACTGCTTTCCTTCCCTGGAGGTCTAAATTCTTCCCGTACATTAACACATTTCCATGGCAGGCCCAAGAGGGAGAATGCAGTTTCGCTTCTTCCTGTGAACATCGCTTTTCAGAAAGAATATAGGAAGAGAGTTGAGAATCTCTTCAGATCTGGAACCCCATCATCCGCATTTGAATTGTCTTGGATGCTTCAGGTGAAAAACTACACCTGTGATGTCACTCACTGGTCAAGGGAGCCCAATGAGGAAACTCCCTCTCCCAATGCAGAACTGCACTTGCTCTGAACCGGACAGTCAGAGAGGCTCTTGTCTGGGGTTATATCCCAGGATATGTCAGAAGGCAACTTGAACCCAGGTCCTTAGGACCATAAGGCCAGCTGTCTAAGCACTCTGCTGCCTAGCTGCCTCTCTGTCTGTGGCAATCACTGAGAAAGGTATTTTTAAAGCAACATACTGGAAATGCCACAAGGAGCTCCCATCAGTCAGCACAGACATTGCAGGTCTGAAATATGTATAATTGGAAATCTGTTACCCTAAAAACCACATTTCCCTGGAGCCCACTGACTTCCTGTCATTACGTACTTCCTGTAGACGGGATATGAGGCAGTGGGGTTGCTGATCCCAGGCTCTTTTGGGTCTTTGCTTCCTATCAGCGACCATGGTGGTGGTAAGCAGGGTTTTTAGACAGGTTGATTAGCCATGGGCACGAGTGGTTGGTTTTTTTTTTTTAATTTTGGTACTTTTTCATTCTTTTACTTCTAATGATCATTAATAAATCTCTTAAAATATAATATTTTTATTGTTAGAGATTAATTTTAATTTTTACAAATGGGAGTTCCTTTTGGTATCCTTTCTGCTTCAATTCCTTAAAAATGATGTATGCACCTATGGGATCCCCTGCATGATCCTGGTCACACCTTGTTACCAGTATCACTGACTTTGCTATGCCTAAAGTGTTACTATGGTAACTCAAGAATAAATGATCTACTAGTTGTGCAGACTTCACAGAATTCCCTGGAATGCTAGGGGTGATAAACTCAGTCTAGAACAGAGTATCAAGAGTTCCAGCATATCCTTGAAGTTAAACTTGAGGATGCTGGCTGTGGAATTAATAATAACTTAAGAAACAATCTGAGCTATACAATTTATTGGCAAAACAACCATAATAAATTGATGGACAAAGACCTTGAATATAGAGTGAGACATTTTTAATGTGATAAAAACAATCAAATAAGATCAATTAAAAGAAAAGAATTAACCAGGATGCAAAATTAAGTAATCTGATTTCTCTTTGGAGAAAAGATGAGGGATTTTCCAAGCTGAAAGGGGAAGGGCAAACAGGTTCAGTTCTTCAAACTCAGAAAAATGGGTGTTCCACTCTTCCCAAGATTCTGTATTCAATTAAAGGAACATAGAAACAGTAGCTGATTGACCAGTACAAGGAGTGGCTTGAGATTTACAATTGTGAGAAAACTCTTCATATCAGTCTTAGGATCTGACCAGGTTTCTAGTCAGCATGGCCCAGGTCCTTGGTTGAGGGTCACTAAGCCCAGGCAGAAGTGGTTGAGCTTCCCAGCCACATAAGACTAGATTCAAACAGTGCAATGAAGTTTCTCCCAATAAAGTTTTCTCACAAGACATAAATTGGACCAGACCCACAATTGAATAGAAAAGGGGAGTTAAAATGGTGGTTTAGAAGTAAAAGTCAAGTCCTCTATGAAAACTCTTCTACACCAATCAAAAACAAAGCAATTTGAGGGGGAACACAAAGCCAAATCCAACAATAGGACAGAACCAGGAGACCCTCCTGTTCAATTAAACTTAAAAGGTACACATAGAAGGTTGAATTCTTGGGTTTAAGGAAAAGAAAGAAGGAAGGTCCCAGGACCCTTCCTCCACATACTTTGCTGAGATTCCAGCGTTGCTGGGATCTCAGGGCAAGGGTTCCAGCCTGGAAGGAGTACCTTGCTACAACAGCTACCCGAGGCTCAGGGCTCTGACCACAGCTGGCAGGGAGCCAGCTGGAGGAGAGGGGCAGAGAGGAAGGCAGCCTGGTCACAGCCTTCAGCCACCACTCCTATATTTTGGGCCTCTACCTTTGGAGGTCTTGGCCTTGAGGCACATCCAGCTCAGCAGATCAGCTCCTGGTGGCTTAATCCAGCCTAGCAATAGTGTAGATAAGAAGCCTTCAAACAGCAGAGAAGCTCAATCTCTAACACCCCTCCCCCATCTACTGTGCTGAGACCCAGGGTAAGAATCTGACTGACTAGGATCTCAGTACATAGGCTGCAACCACAATAGAGTGCCTTGGTACCATCACAGGAAGCTCAGGGCTCTAGACTTCACCTTCAGTTTCACCTTCTGTTGGCAGCTGGGGAAGATCTAGCCTCAGGGCTCATTAATACAATAGGCCAATTTCATCAGCCTAATCCAGTTAATCAGCAGAGCAGAGAAGAAGCCCCTTCAGGACAGAAACCCCGAGATCCAGCAAATAAACAGAGGAGCAAGATTACAGACAATGACAGGGGGGAAAGAAGGAAAAAAAATATGAGTAAACAACAGAAAAAGAAAAAGAAATTATAATTGACAGCTTCTATCCAGGTAATGAACAAAGAACAAATAGAACAGAGGAGGACCAAGGAACACCAAACAAAAACTAAAGAACACCGGTGAATTGGACAAAGGCTTTGGAAGAACTCAAAACCATTCAAAAAATAATTGAGAGGCTGAAGACAATTGGGAAAAGAACTTAAAAAGCAAAATAAGTTATATGGAAACAGAGGCACATGAACTAAAACAAAAATATAGTGTCTAAAAAGCCAAAATTGATCAGCCTAAAAATGAGACAAAGAAAGTGAAAGATGGCCTATTAAGAAAAACAGACCAAAAGGAAAAGGATGACCAAAAATCCAGGGATTAAATTCAATCTTTAAAAATTAGAATCCAATAACTAAAGCAAATGACTCCACAAGGCAGCAAGAGTCTATAAAACAAAATCAAAAGAATGAAGAGATTGAGGAAAATATGAAATGCCTCATTGATAAAACAACAGGCCTGGAAAATATATCTGAGAGACAATTTAAGAATTATTGGACTACTGGAAAATCATGACAAAAGAAAAAGCCTGGACATCATTCTACAGGAAGTTATCCAAGAAAACTCCCCAGGCATTCTTGAACAAGAGGGTAAAGTGGAGATTGGAAGAATCCATAATCACCTCCTACATTAAATCCTCAATTTACAACTCCCAGGAACGTTATAGTCAGGTTCAAGAACTACTGGACCAAGGAAAAGATACTACAAACTGCTAAAAAGAAACCATTCAGATATCATGGAGCCACAGTTAGGATAACACAGGACCTGGCTGCATCCACACTTGTGAATCTTAAAAACTACTCAGACTGTACCTTAGAAGATTTGGTTTAGCTATTACCTTATTGTAACAATGGAGATACTTGGTCTAACAAGAATCAGGAATGTATTTGGAACTTGGAAATTACTCCACCCTACTTAGACAGTGCCTTGAGGGAAGATAAAGTTGTAAACTCCTGATTAAACAATGAAAGTCCCTAATTCATACCTTATAGTAAAGCTAGAACCTTAAGATAGGTCTATTTTTAGATCTAATACAAAAAAAAAGGTGTTAAGTACCTATAAAGGTTAAATTAGTACCTAAAAACATCAAGTAACTTACAAAAGGCAAGCTTAACAAAAAGGTGTGAAGTACTCAGAAGATATAATCTAACCAAAGAAGGTGAGAACCAAAGAAGATGAGAACTAAGAATGGGCAGTCCTGGGGATAAAAAAAAAAAAGCATCTACTGTGATTGGTAGACATGAAAATTTAGGGGAGGTGACATAAGAGAAATTTTCTTTAAAAGGAAGGGGGTAAAAAGTCAGTTGAGCAATTTTGAGTTCGGACTTCAGAGTGCAATTGAATTGAATTGAGTTAGATTCTGAACTCAGTTCAGGAGATTCAGTGGAGGACTGGAGCTTGATTGGAGATGGTCTTATGATGAGTAATAAGACTGACTCCCTCTCCCTTAGGCTCAGGGAGGCCATTTTGGCCTAGGCCTTTAACTACTGCTTGGCTCAGCCTGAGCCAAAGCAGTTTAAATTAATTCTCTCTCTCTCTCTCTCTCTCTCTCTCTCTCTCTCTCTCTCTCTCTCTCTCTCTCTCTCTCTCTCTCTCTCTCTCTCTCTCTCTTTCTTTTTCTCTTCTTCCCTTAATTCCTTCTCTCTTTATTAATTAAAATCTCCATAAATCCCCAGCTGACTTAGGTATTTTTATATTTGGGAATTTCCCATGGCGACCACTTATTTAGATTTTTAAGTCAAAACACTAAAATTATCCTTTACAGTTTTTGGCATTTACACACTGAAGGACCAAAAGGCATGGAACACAATATTTCAGAAAGCAACAGAACTGAGTCTACAACCAAGAATCAACTACCCAGTAAACTTGACTATATTCTTGTAGGTAAAAGTATGTTTATTTAATAAAATAGAAGACTCCCAAGCATTCCTAAAGAAAAGACCTGACATAAACAAAAAAAAAAAATTTGATGCCCAAACACATAACTGAAGAGAATTACCAAAAGGTAATTAAGAAATGTTTTTTAAAAAGCACTTTTTTAAGGGATCCAAAAAGTTCAAATGATTTGTATTCTTATAAGAAAAGATGATATTAGTAACTCTTAAAAATTGTTATAATCATCGGGGTAGCTAGAAGAAGCATATGTAGAAGGTGCACGGACAAACCATATAGCATAAAATGTCAAAATATATATATAAAAAAACTGGGTGTAAAAATGGGAAATGTGAAAAGAGATAACATGGAGTCAATTTATATTTCATAAAAGAAGCTCATGGGGGAAGGAGGGGAGAAGACCAATACAAAGGAAGAGGGAAAAGGTTGGCAACAGGTAATATTTAAATCTTATGGGTTTATATAGAAATTGACTCAGAGAGGGAAGAACAACCAGATCCATTGGGGCAGAGAACCTATATATGTCCTATAGAGAAGTATAAGGATAATAAACAGGGTGGTGGGGAGAGGAGCAATACAAGGAAGGGAGAGGTTGGGGTCATTTAAAAGGCACTATAGTAAGAGGGGAATAAATAAGAGGGGAGGAGTTGGGAAGGAGAGTAACAACATTAGGGAGGGGAAAAGGAGGAGACTGACTAAAAGCAAAAAGTTGGAGGGTAAGAGGGATAAGACAAAAGGCAGAATCAAAGAAGGAAGTCAAAATAGAGGGAGATACACAAACAATAATCATAACTGTGAATGTGAATGAGATGAACTCACCAATAAAAAGGAAGCTGATAGAACCCACCATATGTGTCTACAAGAAACACAAATGAAGCAGGTAGGCACACATGGGGAAAGGTAAAAGACATCAACTGAGAAAAAGAAGATTGCAAGAAAAAGAAAAAGTTGCAATCATGATATCTGACAAAGCCAAAGTAAAAATAGATATAATTAAAGAGATAAGGAAGGTAATTGTATCCTGATAAAAGGCAGTATAGACAGATGAAATATCAGTAGTCAATATGTATGCACCAACTGGTACAGCATTCAAATGGTTAAAGGAGAAACTATTGGAGCTTAAGGAGGACATAGATAATAAAGCTATACTAGTGGGAGACTTGAACCTATCTCTATCAGATCTAGATAAGTCAAACCAAAAAATAGACAAGAAAGAGATAAGAGATGTGAATGAAATATTAGAAAAATTAGAGTTAATATATATATGGAGAAAAATAAATAGGGACAAAAAGGAATACACCTTTTTTTCAACAGCACATGGTACATTCACAAAGATTGACCACATACTAGGGCATAAAAAGATGGCAAACAAATTAAAAAAAAAACAGAAATAATAAACCCAACATTTTCAGAAAATAATGCAATAAAAATAATAATTAGCAAGGGTACATGGAAAGGCAAACCAAAAATTAATTGGAAATTAAATAACATGATTCTCCAAAACTGGTTAAAGAACAAATCATAGAAACAATTAATAATTTCATTGAAGAAAATGACAATGATGAGACCTCCTTTCAAAATCTATGGGATACAGTGAAAGAAGTACTCGGGGGAAATTTATATCCTTGAGTACATATATTAACAAATTAGGGAGGACAGAGGTCAGTGAATTGGGCATGAAAATTAAAAAACTCAGAAGAGAACAAATTAAAAATCCTCAGATGAAAACAAAATTAGAAATCCTAAAAATTAGAGGAGAAAATAAAATTGAAAGTGAAAGAAATATTGAATTAATAAATAAGACTAGAAGCTGGCACTTTGAAAAAACAAAATAGATAAAGTACTGTTTAATCTAATAAAAAAAGGAAAGAAGAAAACCAAATTAACAGTATCAAAGATGAAAAGGGAGATGTCACCTCTAATGAAAAGGAAATTAAGGCAATCATTAAAAACTATTTTGTCCAATTATTTGGCAATAAACACAGCAATCTAAGTGATATGGATTTTAAGAGAGGGAAAAGAAAAGTAGTAGCTTTTGCAAAAGTCTGGTGCAGGACTTTGCAGAAGAGGACTGGTGTATGCAAAGAACTAAAAGAGAGATTCCAGAGTGTGAGGAAGATATAAAAGGAAACTCCCAGAAACAGTTGGGGGGGGGGGGTAGTGTTCCTGTCATTTCCTGCTGTTGGTCTGACCAAGAAGAAAGTTACCTGACTTTCTTTGGAAGCCATTGGTTCCTGTTTTCTGTGATCCAGTCACCCAGTCATCGAGTCATCGAGTGAGATATCCTGTTCACCTTGTCTTCACTGTAGTCATTGTAATGATGGGGAGTAGAACAAAAGAACCGTTGGGGGAAATGGAATGTAGGAATGACAGTTGGAAACTGAACAAGGACATCTGGAAAATTCTCTTGAGAAAGGGGTCTTGGGTGCGGAGAGGCAGAAGGGAGTGGAAGGAGGATCTGTTTCTCTGGGCCATTCAAATCACCTTTGGGGATTTCTGGCGCTGACAGAAATCTTAACGTTGTGGGTTCCTTTTTAAAACATTGCTGGTTCCTGTCAAGAAACATAGTTTATTCAAAGATTTTCATTCCATGAACTATTGAGATACTGGACTCAAATTGGTGAGCAGTGCTCTCTTCCCTTTTTCTAACTCTCCCCTGCTTACAGGTGCCTAGTACTTCAGTAATTAATTTTATTTAGAAAGAGATTTAGGGCAACCAATAGCCCTTCTAACCTCTACCCTTTGCCCCAATCAACAATTAAATCAAATAAGCAGTCAGATAGCAAATTCAATCTTGTTTATTTACAACTAGAGAGTAAGCCCATTGGCAGACTCCATCTTGTTGCAAGTTTTCAAGTAGACACAAGGGGGAGGCTTGTGAGCACCCCCAAAGCAGCACATATCCAGATTGAGGCTCCAAATTCCTCTCCTTGTAGAGAAGACTTCCCTTCTGGCCCTTGAGGGCTGGCACAGCCATCAAGTGGCAAGCCTTTACCAAGGGAAGATCTCCATTTTGTCTCCCTCAAGTAATTCAGGGACTCCAGGAGGGAGTAGTGAGGAAAGCCATTTTCATTAACCCTTTACTCACTGTTTTCAGCCCTCATTTCTCCATCTAAGGAGTGTGAGTCCCCCAAAATTACATCATCATTGAGTTCCTGAGATCCAGTGCCATAAGGGATTTTGTACCAACTAACCTGTCTGTGAGAGTGAGGCCACAGCCATTTTGTCTCAGGCCCAAAAGGGTAAATTCCTCAGTTACCTCACCTCATCTGCTACTGATGAACTATAATGTGTCAAATAGTGAATTTGAGGACCAGTTAGATCAGGAAGCTAGATAGGGGGATTTTAAACAGTCAGAGAGTGTAATTGAGGCAGCCTCAAGATCAAGAAGACAACTCCATGAGGGGTCTGTAGATTTGGGGAGGAGATTTAGAGGAAAAAGATTAGGGTCATCTTTTTCCTGGTCCTCCATCACTTCCTGAGTTACTGTTTTATATCATCAGGAAGCAGTCAGATTGCATCTCAAACCATCATACTGCAGGAAAGACCTTCCATCTGTTCCTACAGCCATTTACCAGCTAGAACTAGGTTCAGCACTGGTCCAAACCTTGTATCACAAACAATTTACATATGTCAGGACGAATATTTACAAAAATATAAATTGCTTATATTAACATAAAAAGAAATAGAATTCTTAAATAATTCCATATCAGAAAAAGAAATTGAACAAGTATAAGGAGAAAAGAGAAAAAAATGTTTTAGACTCACCTGATCTTGCAGCTGTGTTTCAAACTCCTGAGTTAGATGCTTAAAAGACTGGCTTGAGGAAGTAATAAAGAGAGAAAGGAAAGAGGTTTCACAGAAATTTGAGGGTCCTGGTCACACCCTTTGTGGATTAGCTGGACTGTAAGGGGTAAATTTAGAGGTTTTGACTAATATATTATCCTTGTGGTCTCCAGGGATTCATTCAAATCTCAATAAAAATACTCAAGTCAGTTTGGGAATTTTATGGAGGTTTAGTTAATATAGAGGGAAGGAATTAAGAAGAGAGAGGGAAAAGGGTATAAGATTTCTCTGACCTAGCCTGAGCCAAGAGGACTTCAGAGACCTTCCAGCCAGAGGCTTCCTCCGAGATGAGGGGCCTCCTAGGAGGATGGTGCTTTTAGGAAAGGTAAAAGAAAAAAAGGATTCAGCCTAAACTCTGAGAGAACTCAGGGAAGATACCTCACCTAACCCATGATATTAAGCTTCTACCAGTTACTGTATCAAGGATGCTCACCGCCAAACCTGGACAATAGCTGCAACCATGCCAAGATGCCAAGTTTCCCAGCACGCTGCCACCAGCCACCTCTCCACCAAAAGACCCGGAGAGAGGAAGTGATGTGAAATATATAGACTGGTTGTTTGTTTGTTTTTTTTACATCACTTCCTGCATCTCACATGTACCAAGCTTAACCTTGACTTAAGATAGTCCAGGGGGTCTGTCAGTTGTTTCTGATTTGTCATTTGCTAGCACATATCTGTCATAGGCCATCCTTCTCAACACTTAAACCTTAAGTAGGGGTGTAGACATTCCTGTTTTGTTAGACTAAGCAGGGTGGAATAAATCTAAAAGTCACACAAGCCATCAAAGAACTCCCTAAGAAAAAAATCCCCAGGACCTGATGAATTGACAAATGAATTCTATCAAACATTCAAAGAACAACTAATCCCAATATTATACGAGCTATTTGACATAATAAGCAAAGAAAGAATTCTACCAAATTCACATTTATTTCTGTGGCTCCTCTCTCTTCTGCTTTTTTCTCAAGATTGTGGTTGAGTTAGGCAGGTTTTTACTCTAGCTTTTAATTTCAAGTTGTTATTAATAAATTTTATAAATATAATACTTGAATTATTGTATATTAATTTTAACTCTCACAAAAGAAAAATTCCATTTAAAATCACCCTAGACAACATAAAATACTTAGGAATCTATCTGCCAAGACAAACACAGAAATTATATGAACATAACAACAAAAAACTTTCCACACAATTAAAACTAGATCTAAACAATTGGAAAAACATTAATTGCTCCTGGGTAGGATGAGCTAACACAATAAAAATTACAGTCCTACCCAAATTAATTTACTTATTTAATACCATACCTACCAAACTACCAAGAAACTTTTTACTGAATTAGAAAAAACTAACAAAGTTCATTTGGAAGAAAAAAAGATCAAGAATATCAAGGAAAATAATTTTAAAAAATGTGGAGGGTAGTCTAGCATTACCAGATCTTAAACCATACTATAAAGCAGTGGTCATCAAAATTATATGGTACTGGTTAAGAGTCAGAGGAGAGGATCATTGGAATAGACTTGGGGTAAATGACCTCAGAAAGAAAAAAGAAAAATGATAAACCCAAAGAGCCTAGCTTTGGGGACAAAAAATCCACTATTTGACAAAAACTGCTGGGAAAATTGGAAAACAATATGGGAGTTTACATCAACATCTCACACCCTACACCAAGATAAATTCAGAATGGGTGAATGACTTAAATATAAAGAAGGAAACTATGAGTATATTAGGTGAACATAGAAAACCCTGTCAGATCTATGGGAAAGGAAAGATTTTAAGACCAAACAAAAGTTGGGGAAAATTACAAAATGTAAAATAAATAATTTTGATCATATTAAATTTAAAAGTTTTTGTACAAACAAAACCAATGCAACCAAAATTAGAAGAGAAGCAACACATTGGGGAAAATATTTATAATTAAAACCTTGAACAAAGGTCTAATTACTCAATTTTATAAGGAGCTAAATCAATTGTACAAAAATCAAGCCATTCCCCAATTGATAAATGGGCAAGGGACATGAATAGGCAATTTTCAGATAAAGACATCAAAACTATCAATAAGCATATAAAAAAGTGTTCTAAAGCTCTTATAATTAGAGAAATGCAAATCAAAACAACTCTCCCACCTAGAAGATTGGTTACCACCTCCCACCTAGCAGATTGGCTAACATGACAGCAAAGGAAAGTAATAAATGTTGGAGGGGATGTGGCAAAATAGAGACATTAAAACATTGCTGGTGGAGTTGTGAATTGATCCAACCATTCTGTAGGGCAATTTGGAACTATGCCCAAAGGGTGCTAAAAGACTGTCTGCCATCCAGCCATACTGCTGCTGGGTTTATACACCAAAGAGATAATAAGGAAAAAGACTTTGTACAAAAATATTTATAGCTGCTATCTTTGTGGTGGCAAAAAAATTGGAAAATGAGGGGATGCCCTTCAATTGGGGAATGGCTGAACAAATTGTGGTATCTGTTAGTAATGGAATACTATTGTGCTAAAAGAAATAATGAACTGGAGGGATTCTATGTGAACTGGAACTACCTCCAGGAATTGATGCATGGAACCTAATACACAGTGACAGATACACTGTGGAACAATTGAATGTAATGGACTTCTCTACTAGTAACAATGCAATGATCCAGAACAATTCTGAGGGACTTATGAGAAAGAACACTATCCACATCTAGAGAAAGAACTGTGGGAGTAGAAACACAGAAGAAAAACACCTGCTTGATCCTGTGGTTCAATGGGGATATGACTGAGGACAGACTCTAAATAATCACTCTAATGCAAATATTAATAATATGGAAATAAGTCTTGATCAGTGACACATATAAAGCCCAATGGAACTTCTTGTTGGCTACAGGAGGGGGGAAGGGGCAGGGAAGGGAAAGAACATGAATCATGTAACCATGGAAAAATATTCTAAATCAATTAATTAATTTAAAAAAAAAAGATACACTTGAGGCAGGTAGACATAAACAGGGTAAAGGTAAGAGGGTGGAGCAGAATTTATTGGGCTGCAACTAAGACAAAGAAGGCAGGAGTAGTAATTATGATCTCAGACAAAGCTAAAGCAAAAATAGATCTGACTAAAAGAGATAAGGAAGGTAATTATATCTTGATGAAAGGCAGTATAAATAATGAAGAAATATCAGTACTCAGCACCAAAATGGTAAAGCATTCAGATTTCTAAAGGAGAAACTAAAGGAGCTTAAGGAGGAAAATATAGTAAAACCATACTAGTGGGGGCCCTTAACCTTCCCTATCAGAACTAGATAAATCAAACCAAAAAGTAAATAAGACAGAAGTAAGGGAAGTGAATGAGATGTTAATAAAACTAGAGCTAATAGATATCTGTAGAAAAATAAATAAGAATAAAAAGGAATATACTTTCTTTTCAATAGCACATGGCACATATACAAAGATTGACCATGTACTAGGGCATAAAAACACTGCAATCAAATGTAGGAAAGCAGAAATAATAAATGTAACTTTTCCAAGCCATAATGCAATAAAAATCATAATCAATAAGAGCTTGTGGAAAGGCAGATTTTAAATTAATTGGAAACTAAATAATCTAATTCTTCAAAACTGGTGAGTAAAAGAACAAATCAAAGAAACAATTACTGATTTCACTGAAGAGAATGACAATGAGGAAACAACCTATCAAAATCTATGGGATGTAGCCAAAGCGGTACTCAGGGGAAAATTTATATCCCTGAGTGCATATATCAACAAATCAGAGAGGGAAGAGGTCAATTAATTGAGCATACAGCTTTAAAAACTAGAAAGAGAACAAATTAAAAATTCCACAGATAAAAACTAAATTGGAAATCATAAAAATCAAAGGAGAAATCAATAAAATTGAATAGAAAGGGAGCTGAGCTCTGACTCCAGAATTTAGTTATAAGATGGAGTCTGTGGTTCCCTTAATTCCACAATTCCCACTGACCTACCTGTGGAGCATAGGAAAAGCCATAAAAGCACAGATACAATAGAGAGCAAAGTGGTGTGATTGTTGTGCCCAGGAGTAAGACCTGGTGGGAATGTTCAGATCTCCAGTTCTGGCCAGGCCTGAGCCTGCATTGCTAAGTAGGAGGCTAGAAGAGGAAACAGTGACCTATGACTGGGGCTACTGAAGGACTTTAGTTTGACTTAAAACTTCTTTATGACCTTTCTCTTCCTATCTGGAAGCACATTCTCCTGTTGTCCCTAGTGTAGAGCCCCTCAATTTTCTGTTCCTGACTTGGGCCCTCTGCAGAGGGGAACTAAACTGTCAGCAGCCAGAAAGAGGTTTTAATTTCTCTCATTATTTTTCCTTTTAATTGTTCATGTCTCCAAAGTGCTAACATAACTCTTAAAGTCCTTTAATTTTGATTTTAGTGTAGGATAATTCCCCCAAATGGGTACTGACCCTCATATAAGCTTTAGAGTTGGTTGACTGCTTCTCTCAGGACACTAGGGATAACTCATCCTTATGGGTTATGGTTTACAACACTGTAATTTTGGGGTCCCACTTGTGTGTCCTCCACTATCCACCAGCTAAACTCCATTAACTTTTAGAAAATGGGATTTTATTTTTTTTTAATTTTATAGTATTTTATTTGATCATTTCCATGCATTTTTCATTAAAGACAAAGATCATTTTCTTTTCCTCCCTCCCACCCCCTGTGGCCGACGCGTGATTCCACTGGTATCATATGTGTTCTTGACTTGAACCCATTGCCATGTTGTTAGTATTTGCATCAGAGTGTTCGCTCAGAGTCTTTCCTCTGTCATGTCCCCTCAGCCATTGTAGTCAGGCAGTTGCTTTTCCTCGGTGTTTCTACTCCCTCAGTTTGTCCTCTGCTTATGGATAGTGTTTTTTTCTCCTTGATCCCTGCAGATTGTGCAGGGACATTACACTGCCAATAATGGAGAAGTCCATTACATACGATTGTACCACAGTGTATCAGTCTCTGTGTACAATGTTCTCCTGGTTCTGCTCCTCTCACTCTGCATCACTTCCTGGAGGTCGTTCCAGTCTCCATGGAACTCCTCCACTTTATTATTCCTTTTTGCACAATAATATTCCATCACCAACATATACCACAATTTGTTCAGCCATTCCCCAATGGAAGGGCATCCCCTCGTTTTCCAATTTTTGGCCACCACAAAGAGCGCAGCTATGAATATTTTTGTACAGGTCTTTTTGTCCATTATCTCTTTGGGGTACAGACCCAGCA